>NC_143145.1:64232598-64538182 GCF_059928025.1 Delphinapterus leucas
TTTTGAAAGCACCTACAAGTGTATATGGTCTTTTTATACCAAATAACTTGGAATTATGAACTGTCAAATAAGTCTAATCTTCTCTGATGATAAAATTGCTGACTTTATTTGAAACTATGAAATGAAAAATGAGGTAATACTCAGAAATTCTTAAGAAAAGGAGTAGAAAAAACAAAATTATAAGAGTTATGTTAAAAAATATTTTGAAACAAACGTAAAATCCCCATTACTGGTACAGAGCTTTTAAAACTTTATTTTGGTTTTAAGTTTTAATAAATATTTATATATTTACATAATTACTGTCATAAGGAAGACACAGGTTTAGGTCAGTTTTCTTCATTCTTTCTTTATTAAGCATTATTCTATTTTGCTCCATCATCTTGTAATTATAATATAGTAACTGTGTAATTTTCTACTAAGTGGATATAATTTCCTAAACTGTTTTCTTATTGTTAACAATTAAAGGTGTTTCCAATTTTTTGTTATTACAAATGACATGACAATGAGCATCTTTATATAATAATTTTCTGGATTATAAATTATTTATTGGCATAAGCTTCCAGAACTAGAATTAATGTGTAAAAAGCTATTAACATTTTTATCTTGCTAGACATTGCCGAATTACTTGTCAAAAGATGGAACCAAATTATATTGCAAAAATCTTTGCCAACAGAAGACATTATATATAATTTTTGATTTTGCTAAATTAATAAGTTGGAAACCTATGTTCCATTTCTTTGAATTCTTTGATAACAGAGTGCTGCTGGAGGCTGGGAGGGCAGCCATGTCCGTGAAGGCTCCCCAGAGTTGGATCGGGGAAGTGGAAAAAGGTAAAAAAAATACTAATTGTATTTTCCCTCGATTGTTATCTCTCAGTCTTTTCTGCCTCTGTGTAACTTATACCCAGGTAGCTGGAGAAAAATCATGTGGCAGGGCAAATTGGTATTCCAATAAATTAATAATCACCAACTTCAAATGGATTTTCAAGACTGGAAATATTGCTCTGACTTACAGTAAGTTCTTTCTAATTCTCCTTAAGGACTATTTTCTTAGAAGCTTTACCTACCCTCCTCAAATTTTCCTCCATCCTCTCTACTTCCTTCACTCTGAGCTGGTGAGGTGCTTCATAACTCATTAGGAACACAGAAGTCAGTAAACTGTCCACTGCCAAATCCGTTAATTCATTAGCATTTGCATTGATCTTTGTATTCCCTTTTACTACAGGAGTTAAAGTTAAAAGGCCATGTGCACTACAGATAGCATTTCATTTTCTCTCATCTTCTCAAGTACTTCACAGCACTGCATTTCCTACAACCCATCTACTCCTTATGAATGATTCTTGCCAAAATTCAACCTCATTCTAGACTAGTAACTCAACTTAAAGTGTTAAAAACTATACATGTACCATGAAAGCCTCCCTCCTCCCCTAATCCCTGAATACATTCTTTAGCCAATTCATGTCTGAACTTTTCAAAATTGTTATCATCATATATTGTTTCTATTTCCTCACGTCCCATTTACTCTATAATTTACATCCATCTGACTTCTCTCACCGTAATCTCTTTGCCCACTGTCCTGAAATTTTACTTATGAGGGTCACCAGCAATCTCCATGTCAGTATAGCCAATGAATAGTTTTTGTCCTATTTCTAGGCTCTTTCCTTCTTTAAAAAAGAAAAAGAAAAACAAAAACCATTTTTTTTCCTCTATCCTTTCACACTCTCATCAACTTCTGTCCTGGTATATTTTACTGGCTTTCCGTGTTTAATCTGATTTCTAATATTCTATGAGTTTCCTTTATCTTCAGTGGAATAAACCACTATATGAAGGATTATTCTCAACAGTTAGTTCTCATAATAACAGTACTAGTAGCAGCAGTCAATACTTCTATAATGCTTATCATGTGCCAGACACTATTCTAACACACTGTTTAAATACATATATATAGACACACACACACACACACACACACATATGAGGTTTTCCTCCTCATAGGCGTATGAAATAAGCCTATTATTATACTCATGTTACAAATGAGAAAACTGAGGCAATGAGAGGCCAAGGTCACATGATCAGTACTTGGTGAAGCCCCGCCTGAGTTAATGCTGGAACTTTAGAGGAGACAAGTTAAATAATGTCTCACAGATTGGCCTTAAAAGTGAGCAACATTTAATTAATGACTTGTGAAGTATCAGAAAAAAATGGAGCATTTTAAATTGAATGGGATCTACTAAGTCATGTATCAGTAACTAAGAATGACTCTTATTGAATGAAATTATTTTTCATTATTCTTTTGAAAGAAAAATATTCTTGTGTTAGTGTTTCACAGTTTTTTTTCATTCACATATTTATTCATTTATTAGACACACATTTCCTACACACCTTCTAGGTGCCAGTGTCTGCTGCAAGCCTTGGAAGATTCAGTGGTGAGCAAAAAATTACAAAGTCCTTGCTCTTAAGCAAATGTCCAGTGGTGGAGGAAGACAAAGTAAACATGTACATAAATGTTGTACAGTGACAGAAATACGACTGGACAAAGGGATGGAGAGGCACTGAGGAGGCAGGTCTCTTTGGTCAAGATAGTAGTGGTGGCGTTTGAACTGAGACCTTAATGATCAGAGGGAAATTGGTCTGGGTAGAAGGATTAGCCAATCTAAAGCTGGGAGAGCAAGAAGTAGAGATTGTTGCATCTGAGGGACTGAAAAAGACAACTGTGCCTCGAACCCCATGAAGGTCAGGGAAAGATGCAGTAAGTGACCAGAGCACATGGTCCCTGTGAGCCTGGCTAGGTAGTTGAAAATTTAATCTCTTTACAACAGATAGCCTTTAGAGGTTAGAAGCAGTGCAATAATAGCGTCTGATTTGTGCTTTTTAAAAGGCTACTTTGACTGTTGAGTGTCCTACAAAAGCAAAATACTTGTGTCTCTATGAAGCGCAGAGAGTAAATTTTAAAAAGTCCAACGAGCTCATAAGCAGTTGGTTTACTAACTAATCATTTATCTTAACTAGACTTCATTAACATAAGCTTGGTGACCTTGGGGTCCTGGGACATATTACATTAGGGCAACCCAACTATTTTCAAATAGTGTGATTTGAAAAATTCTTGAAATTGTTGGGGTTCAGGAAGATTATTTTATTGCTGGGGCTGGATGGGAAGTTTAGAATAAGAAAAGAAAGTATGATGGCTGGCTTCCATCTATTCTCCCTTTCTCTGGGAGAAATGATGGTGGGGTGACTACTTTGCTGTTGACCCAATGCTTCAATTTCAGAGCTGGTTCAATCCAGTAAATATTTGCTGAACAACTATTATATGTTAGGCACCCAGCTGGAACTGGGAATATAAAGAGAATAATTAATAATAAAAGCAGGTATTACTAACAAGACACAGGCACTGTGCTAATGCTTAACATGCACCATCTCAAGTTCCATTAATTTACACACTAACCATATGGGGTAGATGCATTTATTATACCATTTTCCGGGTGAGAAATCTGATCCCTTTAAGGGGCTTAAGTTACTTCTCCAAGGTTACACAGCTAGTTAGGGGCATAGGCGGTATTTGGACTCAGGTCTGGTATCAGCACCAATTCTCTTAGCCATTATGCTCTATAAGGACCTTAAGTGAGAAGTTCAGGATTATACATATATGGGTACAACCAACCCTAAGACCATCTGGCAAAACTGGCTGCTTGAGAAGTCCTGGATTTATGTAAGATGCTCTTGGAATGGAGAAGATCGTGAAGGAGGGTCCCCAAAACACACTCTCTATACGAAGGTGCAACAGAAGAGAGAAAGAATTAGCCTACAGCAGTATGATATTGAGGACCAAGAAACAGTGTTTCTCTCTTTTGTGAACAGTTATTAAATTATTTCTACTTCAAAATTTCAGAAAGAAATCACAGTACTATGGACAGTTTGTGGAGCCACCCTATCTTAGCGTGAATCCTGGCAGGTGTAGAGTTCATAGTATGACCCTGGCACCTAAGTGTAGTTAAGTAAGCTTTCATTTTTCTTTAGCCTTAAAGCAAAGTAGCTTTCTGATAGGTATAATTTAGGAAAGTCTTCAAAGGAAATAGTTAAAGTCCACTATCTCAGAGAAAAGCAATTTTGCAAAAGATCTATCAGCAAAAGCAAGGCCAAACACACCAATTACTTAGTGAGACTTGTATTGCTATGTCATTGCTCATGTTGTTTCTTTATGCATTTACCTGGAAGAAGGCTTTTAATGTTCAACAATTGTCAAAGAGATAAAGACCCACACTGATGTGTCAGAAAGAGCTTTGCCCTGGAATTAGATCAGTTTAGGTTTGGCTACTTACTAGAATTAGGTAACATTCTTAATCTTTCTGAGCCTGTTTCCTATCTGCAAATAGGGATAACACTATCTATTACAGAGGGATGTGGTTAAATTAAATGACACATGTAAATGAAATATATCCTTCCAGACTGAGAACATACCTAGTAAATGTTAAGTGATCTGCAAATATTCTGCTTTCTTGAAATGGATGAAACCTGTTATCATGTTCTTAACCAATGGTCTAAATAACAAGACAATATTTAGTTAAAAGTTATATTTGTTCTTTCACTGACCATCTGCATTTTAACATATTCTAACATATTCTCCTTGATAAATTGTGTCAATATTAGTAACATTTGTCATTTAAGCTATTACTGTTCATATATTTAAAATATTTCAATGTGATATAAGTCATTACTCAAAGGGATGCCTAGCTGGCTTTGTCAAAGATTTATTTTAAGTAAAAATAAAAGACTCAATTTAACCAAGTTTTATTGAACAGTGTATTCATTAACTGTATGAACTTTCTGGCCAACCCAATACAGTAGCCAAGACATGGAAACAACCTCAGTGTTTTTTTGTGGATGAATGGATGAAGAAAATGGGGTACATACAACCTACTATTATTCAGCCATGATAAAGAAGGAAATCTGGCTATTTGTGACCACATGGGTGGATCTGGGGGGCATTATGCTAAATGAAATGTCAGACAGAGAAAGAGAAATACTTTATGATCTCATATGTGAAATCTAAAATACTGAACTCATGATAGAAAGAATGGAATGATGGTTGCCAGAGCTGGGGGCTGGAGGTGAGGAAAATGAGTGAAGATGACCAAAAGGTAAAAACTTCTAGTTATAAGTGAGTAATGGTGATGTAATGTACAGCTTGGTCACTACAGTTAACAATACTGTACTTTATGTTTGAAAGTTGCTAAGAGAGTAGATCTTGAAAGTTCTCATCACAAAAATAAAATTTGTAATTATGCGAATTAAGTTTAACTAAACTTATTGTGGTAATCATTTCACACTATATATATGTATCAATCATCACATTGTACACCTTGGACAGATACAATATTATATATCAATTAAATCTCAATAAAACTGGAAAAATTTCATTTATATTTTAGCATAAATATATCACATTGGGTTTGTTGACAAGATTAATAATAACTATAAATAAAAGGAAATAAGATATTGTTGTTGCTGTTGTTTACTTTTCCAGAGTGTAAAACACTAAAAAGGGGGGAGGTGAGTATGGGCTTGCAAATGCTGCTCCATGGGCCCTAATGCTGTGATACAGACATTTAGTCCAGATCTGAAAGAGAACTTGAGTCATTTCAACAAATCTGCAAAACAGTCTTGTTCAAACATGAAGAGATGAATAGATATCAGTAAATTCTTTTTCACACTGCAAGCAATCTGCCTTCAGCTTTCAGCAAAACCTCAGTTTTCGGGTTATGAGGGTAACGGTTCTTAAGCAAGCAGTACGATGCTTAAACACCAGTGTTTTCTCCCCACGATGAATAAGTTTTCAGTCTCCCCACCAGTGCTCATCCCTTCTCCCCTTAATGTCTTGGCCAACATTCAACAATCAGCCCAGAAAACTCTTTCCCAGTTTCATTGCCTGTACATGACCACGTTATTTCAGTCACCTTGGCACATTTATATTACCTACTTCCTAAGGTAGGTATTATATATATGAGATTTTAAATAAAAGAATGCCTGTAAAGTACTTAATGCTCAACTCCTAGCACAGTATGAATATTCCGTAACTGCTGACTAGCGTTATTATTATACCATTTACATTAAAACTAATCTGTACTTTCTTTCACGCACCCATGTTCTTTGTCCCCAAGGAAATAAATGTTTATTGATTATCTACAGTGAGAGTATAGAATGCAGTGTAGGCTATAGAATTAGTGGTGTTCAAGCCTGAAACTGACCTGGATTTGAATTCCAGACCTCTCACTTACTTAGACTTTACTACGCGTCAGTTCCCTTACTGATAATTAGAGATAATAGACATTTCAGGGACCATGGTAAGGATTAAAAATATTATAATGTTTGGATCCAGAAAGGGCATTCATTACCTCATTTAATGTACACTGTTAGATAATCTGATTGAGTTTTGAGAATCTGATAACGGCTCTGCATCCTTTTGCTAAAAATAATTAGATAGGTAGATAACTATTCATAGCATTTTGCATATAATTCCAGGGCTTTGCTAATATGAAAATCAATTAAAGGCTTCAGTTGGCACAAAGAACTCAGAGAAATTGTTATGGGGCAAGAATTATAATTCTTCTTGAAATATAGACTATCATCGTGGAGAAGAAAGAACAACATTTTAGTGTGGTCAAATTTGGGTCAAAACTATGCACTTCCATAATGGTGTCTCTACCAGGTCTTGATTTGACTGGGATTGAAATTTCTGACATTACTGTCCCCAACACAGACTTGAAAACCTGGCAGACAATCAAGTGCAACCTATAATTAAAGGTCGCTCATCTAAAAAAGTGGGTATGTTATTACCATTCTGACAAGAGCATTATGAAGATTAAGAAAAAGCACAGATAAACTCTCCTAACACCTGACAGCCAAGTAATACATCTTTCAGCTCTTTCAATTCTTTTTCCTTCTTACCTTACTTATTTCCTTCCCTGCTCTGAGTTCTCACTGTGTTTCATGTCCCACAATGCTGAAGTCATTGTAATGCTTTTACTCAGAAATCTCATTTAACATTTAGCATAGTAAATAAGAAAGCCTAAGAAGTGATTAAGGTAAACTGCCATTATTACATCATTCTGATAAACTGATTTGTCCAGAAATGTAACTATGTGATTCTCCTTTACTTCTAGTTGCTCACCATTCATGGGCACAAATTGAGTGTATATCAGATATATTAAATTCCTGGAAAATTATCTGTGGTGTGATTTGGGGTTCTATTTGTGTACTACAGCTTTCCGAAAACTAAACTATTATCATTTCTACCTCTCTTCTGTCTGAAAATCCTCAAAACATAATTTCTAATTAATAGTTATACTAATTGGCATTATAGTCATTCTATTTTGCTTTTTCTCTGATTATATCTTCTGACTTTTAAGTCAATCAAATGGGTTCTCTACATATGAGGAAGTTCAAAGAGGAAAATAGGATGAGTAGGGTAAGAAGACATTCACACATAGAATTAGTGGAAGCCTTAGCAGTAACAAAACTAGTGAAATTAGAGCTAATTAATTAGCACTCAGGAAAATTTTGTCATGTGCTGTCATTAATTGGTCAACTAGGGTAATTAGGCTTACAAACAATAGAAAGCAAAGAGTGGAAAATCTATTGTTTCTGCCAGCTTCTCCTGCTTGTTATCAGCGCAATTTTCTCCTAGTTTATGAAACAGTAGCAGTTCGCTATTAGAATTTAAATGCCATCAGTATAAGATATAGAGATATGTGAAGCCTACTGCACTTTCTTCGTAAACTAGTACTATAGCATCATAAATTCCACAGTAGAACGATTTAGTTGAAAGATAAGATTCATGCAGAGTACACTATTTGTTTAAACTTCAAAAAAATCAAAAAGGATGGCTATATCTTGGCACACTCTTCTTTGTAGAGTACGTTAGAGCCGGCCTTTTTTGATTAAGAGCTACTGTTCTGTAGAGAACACTTTTTTCATATTCACAATCATCAGGCAAATCAAGGATCTGACTTCCTTAGAATCAGTGTTTTTTCCTCCCTTCTTAACAAAGAACAGAACAGCTGATAAGAAAACTAAAATACCTCTTTTTTATTGATGTATAGATGATTTACGATATTATATTAGTTTCATGTGTACAACATAGTGATTCAATATTTTTATAGATTATACTACATTTAAGTATTATAAAATGATGGCTATATTTCCCTGTGCTGAACAATAAAATCCCTCTTTTGTTAAAAAGATAGCAAATGATGGAATGTTAGAGAATTAATTTATTTCCCATGAATAATGATCAATAACTATGGGACACTGGCCCATGGAAGTTAAGAGGCTTCTTTTTCCATGTGATTCTGAATACAGAATGTATCCATATTCAGGAATCGTTTTCAAAGTGAATTTTTTTTGGTACCTTAATAATCATAATGGGTACTAAGATCAATTTGTTTTAACACTTATGTAGATAAGTGTTAAATATAAAAATGGTAAAACGTAGGGTCTTTTCACTTTTTAATTTTAACTCTGTATATGAGACAAAGAAAACTAACCGCTTTCTATCATACTGTAGTTTTTGCTCAACTACTACTACCAAAATTCTTGAAAGATAGTATTACCTGTTTGTGTCTTTTCAGAACAACCCCCTTGCATACCAGTGCCATAAAAAAATCAATAGCCTTGAGAGACCTTTCAAGGAAATCATTGTTATTGATTCATCCCTCAAATATGACCTAATTTAGCAACAAAATGATAAAGTTTATTGTTTCTTCTCAGTGAATTAATAACTCTGGAAGATTTAAATGTCTTTTCCTACATGACAGAGATGGCTTCTATACACATACACAATGGACACATACACACAAATAACATCCTGATATCCATTTTACATCTGTAATTCCACTCTGAATTCTCCCTGCCATTAACCAAATCAAATGCCACATTATTCAACTCCTTTCCCTTGCTGGATGGATTGGGTTCAGGAAACAGGGAGCAATTTTAATGTCCTCTTTAGTAAACCTACACTCTATTTATGAGCTAAGAAGAAATAGTTTTGGTTTCTATTTTCTGGTATCTTGAGCCTTTCATATGATTGCATCTCTCCAACTATATAGCTTGCAGAATTAGTATTATGATTAGAGATGCAGAAAAGTTTTGATGCCTAAAAATGTCTTCTCATCTACTAACTGATGTCTGGCACTCAACTCTCATCCCTTTATCTCTGAATCTCATCTCTTTACCTTAAATCTTTTTTTCCCATTAAAATTCAAATAATGGTTGTGCTTTAAGATCGTAGTCATTTTTACCTCAGCCCGAATGATCCAAAAGCAAGTTTTGATGATGTGAAAGAGGGAAGAGAACTTGAGGGCATAAGTGTTCTGCAGAGGGTATTAGGGAATAGAGAAGACAGAGCAATAAATAGACTCACAGGGGAAACTCAGAAAGTGGAGCTTGGTGAAACAAGCAAACATCACGGTTTTGCTAAGGTCTATTCTAATTAGTTGTTATTCGTGTGTAAAAGTTTGCCTAAAAAGCATAACCTATGAGTGATCTGTGCCCCTGCATATTACGGATGTATAATATAATTCAAACAGTGCAAGGAACACACAGATTACCACATGGCTTCAGCCATGCTCCATTTTGTAGTCTGCCCACTTTGAGCATCAGAAAATGGATTGTAGAAATCTGGTTCATCTTATTTTAAACTTCTCATTCCCCAAATTTGAAATAGTATTTATTTAAAAACTAGGCTCTTTAAAAAGATCGCAAAAACCCTGTAAAGTATTCATTGAAAAGAACCTAACATTTACTACTGTAGTACATTATGTACAATTTATTGACTATTTCTCCTGAATATACATTTATGTATTTCATAATCTACCATTTATATTAAGTATAACTATAATATGATTCTGGTGCCAACCTTGAAAAAGCTGGGGAAATTCTTTGCTACAAAAATATGTCTCTGCCTTATATGTTTGTTTCAGTATTAATTTCCACATTTGCCAGCAAGATACTTTTCATCCTACTAAACTAATAGGCCACTTAGTTGAATACTGGATAAAATACAAATTGCAGAGAATTCTCCATTTCTGTTTATAATTTTAAAAATTTCAACTAAAAGTACAAAGCTTTTATCAATTTCTGTAGCTTGCTCTCTTCCTAAACCTACTTGCTTCTTACATCAATATTTAAGTTTCTGGTTTTAAATAACTGTGACTCTCCTTTAATGTGTCCTCTGTTAAAGGCTTTCTCTCCCTTTAGCATTGTTAGTAGGAGAAGTGGTATTTTTGTGGGAAGAAAACAGCATCAGCTACTCAGCTGTCAGGACTATAGAGCTACATCCTCAGATGTATAATCAAAAACCTGGCCTGGCATCAACTAGTGGGACTAAAATCTACTTTTTCAATTCCTTTCAATTAAAATATTTATATCAACTTCTCTGTTTTAACAATAGCATATAGAACCCAGTGTGGGTGTGGCTCATGATTCTGCTTCTCTGACTCATGATCTTAGACTTCTTGCTTCCAACTTCCTCATGAATGTGCCCTTTAGCAATTGCTGGGGGGCAGGTTTGTTTACTGCTACTGGTTTCCAACAGTTCAATGCCCTGAGGCATCTCTTGAAAGTATTTCTTTGCTACAAAGTATTTCTCTCCCCTGCCTTTACCCCACTCTTGGGTTCTGTTGCTTATTTAAAGTTTGCATCTGTAAATAGTCCTTTGGGTTTGTTTCCTTGGTGGACTGGCTGTCTTCCAAGATTTTGTTGTTAATCTTGTCAGACATTTTAAAGATGACCTTTTGGTGTTGTTATAAAACTTCTCAAGAAAAGGAAAACAGAAGTGCTCATCTAACCCTCTTCTAAAGACCATGCAAAAAAGCCAGTTGTTGTAAAACATTATGGCTGGTGATATAAATGGCTGCAGCATACTATATCTGCACCTGCATGTTTTTAACTTCCAGAAACTAAAAATCAGCTCTGCAACATGCAATCAGACATGAAGAAAAAAACAAACAAAAAGCCAGTATTGAAAATTTTCTGCCTGATATGTGAATGTATTGGCCAACAAGCCTGCTACTCCTAATATTTACATAAAGACAGTAGTCAAATAACCAATGCAGTAAAACAAACAATTCTTCTATGAGAAAAAAGAGTGATGCTACTTAGAGTTGATGGACATGAACTTTAGGAATTTTAGAGCTGAAAATAATCTTGGAGGCCTCCTTTTACAGATGAGGAATATGAGGTCTATGGTGGTTAAGTGAATTGTCCAAGCCAGAGATGGGACTAGGGTCAAAGTTGAGGTCTTCTGCCAGCGTGTTGAGCTTACTCTTTGAACTTGCTGGGTGTTTACATATTGCATCAGGAGATCCCATATGTACTGGATTTTCTTCCATTTACTAATAGAAGTAAGTTAGTGCCTTTACAGGTATTGTAGTATAAAATCAGCCCATTCAGTCAAACTAGTCAAAAATTAGTCAATCTAGGAGTTCCAAAGAGACAATGCTTTGTAGGCTTTTTCCTTTCTTTTCTTTTTTTTTTCCACTGGAAATGGGAATTAGATAGATAATGCATGTTTGTGTGTGTGTGTATATATATACTTATATCTTGTTCAAATTTAAAAGAATACAATTTTTTATAGTCTAATTATGTATGACATAAAAATAGAACATGTCGTTAATCAAATATATTTGTAGTATTTATTTTTGTAAGTAACTTCCTTTCTTTATCTATCTATACAGTTTTAAAGATAATGGGACGACACAGAAATATTATTCATTTTCAAGCTAACACTGATAAATAATGTTTTGTAAGTGCCCTAAATTATGGAAAGACTAAAAGTGTCATTGTTCTATCTGTCTATGGAAAGTGGTTGATGTTTAGCTATGAAATAATGTATCAATCTCAGGAAACAATTCTTAGGTTAAAAAACTCATTTTCCCCATGATGTCTTTTCACAAAGATTTAATTCAAAGAATTTGCCTTTGTAAGATCTCCATCACTTTTCACCATTGTTCCCATGAATGTTCCTGTTAAGGGTGCCTGATTCTGTTGCTAAGCAACCTTGCAGTCTTGTTGGGGCATGATGATGAACTAATAATTATTTTAAATATGTCTGTTTGGATAGGGTCTTTTTAAGAATATCGTGATACTTTTGTCTAAGAGGCTGTGTAAGAGGGTTCTTCATTTCAACTTACAGTTCTACAGGAATATAAGTGATAGAATGATGTTTTCCAGAAGAGTTGGAAGAATGCCAAGAGTACACTAGAAAAGCACTAGGTCTTACTTCCTCCCGGTATGCTTTTTTTCTAGAAAAGGGTAAAAATCAGTCAGCTGACAAGCCAAGAAATTTACCAAAGGATTTCAAAGAAATATGAGGCACATCAATATTCCTTTTATTGACTAGATTAAATTATTAATTTTTCCTTCTCATCCCAAATTCTTAAGAAAAATTGTCAAGCCATATATGTTGAAAAATAAGTCTCATGTAAGCGAGACATGGGCATTTGAATTTTATCAGGCTTCCAGATAAAACTAAATTGTTGATTAAATCCTCTCCATCCTGCTTGCTCTTGTCCCAGACATCCCTCTCCAGTTCAGGAATATCCTCCTTTAAATAGCTTATTTAACCATATGGGGCTGATGCCAGAAGCCTTACTGTTTTCCGTACGGTATACTGGGATATATAAGGGGACTACCATCATAACTCTAGCATGTAGTGAGATTTAGTAAATAGCATCCCCAGTGTGTATCTGGAAAAACAAAAAGGTTGTTCCTTTAAACAATCTTCTTTGGTGATAAAGCAAAGAATCAAAGATATTTCATTACTAAAGAATCAGAGAATGTCCTAACTCTAAGAGAAGAGCACTTCTAATGTCATCTCAGTATCCATCCAATCCAGAAGCAGAGCTGATGGTGCTACCAAGAGATAGAGTCTCCTTGTGGTGACACCACCTTCAAAAGTTTTGGAAGGTACCCCCAAACATCACCAGTTTTCTTTACAACCTTGCTTGTCTCTAGTATTTAAAGATACATCTGATACTTATTGATTCTATTTTGAGGGTGATCCCTTCTTAGGGATATCATCTCATATGCAAAGTTAAAAGTATTGATCATTTTTCTCTCCTAAACTTAAACTATTATAATTTATGTTTAAGGCAGCCAAGTTTAATAGCTTTATGACTTGGGGCCATAAAGGTGAGTGTTTAAATCTTGGTTCACTGTTTTGTAGGTGGTATATGGCCACTCCAGGTATCAGTTTTCTTACTTATAAAATAGGGTTTGCAGTGCTTTCTTCACAGATAAAGGATTAAATTTGATATGCTAACATAGTGTCTACCATATAGTGTACATTAAATGTGAGCCCTCTTTCCTATCTCCACTGGGTGTGGCCAACTTCTAGTTTTCTAGGATTTACTAGAAAATTTCATACCTTCTAGGAATATATGGCTTCTGATCATATTCCCTTACCATCTTCATTTTACTAAACTAAAGGCTCTTAATTTTTTTGTAATTCCCACATTCTTATTTCCTATCTCAGGTACTTTTCTGTTAATTTTTTAGAATTCAGTTTATTTTAGCAGGCATTAATTGAGGTAAGGGGAATTACAGTAGGTCCTGTGGTTACAAATGTAAACAGGATCTCTGTTCTCAGGTACCTTATAGTCTAGTGTCAAGAGTAGTAAACAGACAAAAAATTGCAATTTGACCTGATAAATTCTGTGATATTGGTAAGCCTGTGACAACACAAGTGAAATATCTAAATCAGATTAGGGAGGATGGGAGATTAAAGGTAAAGGAGCTTGCCATATTTGTAGGCTTTTCTCTAGAGTTGGCAAACATCTGTACCTGTGTTCAAGGTTTAGATTGACCAAGACAGCCTTAACATTCCTTTCAGCTTAATAAAACTTTAGACAGGTTTCTTCCTGACTTATAGGCCCTTGACCTCCCCTTATTTAGAACATTTACTCTAAAAAACATGCAAATTCTTTTTTCACCCCTTTGACACGTAAATCTTCTTCTAGTAATCTTGCCAGATTTACAACCCAGGAATGTCTTTCTCAAGGACATGGGAGCCATTTTTTGAAATGTAATCATCAAGAAAGATAGCACCGCATCCTCTGTGGGAGGGCAAGAGTCTACCTTCAATAAGTGCTGATTAGCAAACACAGATGGCCTAATCACATTAACCAGTCTCCTCCTCATGTCCTCCAGTACCAGTCCACTAGCTCACTCCAGAGCTGAGAAACTCTCCCACCTTTTGTTTCAGCAGAGTTTAGTCCAATCTCTTTACAATTGCAATAGTTTTGAATAAACTTTCCCTTGCCTGTTTAAGTCTGTCCTTGGACAGGGTGCATCCAGGTTTTGTACAAGGGAAGAAAACTGATTTTTGCCCAATAATCTACTCACTGATGCCTGGCACTTGGTCAACTTTTGTAACTGCTGATTAAAATAAGTCCATCATGTCAATGTCTAAGGGGAAATGTTTTCAATGGCTCTAAACACTTTGAGCAGTGATAAATGAAACCTCTAAGTTCACCATCTTCTAACTGGAACTAGAATTATTTTTCCAAAAATATATTTCTTTACACTTATGCACAAAATGAGCCTCTGCCTCAAAGAGACTGTGAGTAGGCTCAAGTATCCACTCGTCCTAATAGCTTTATACTCATTCTTTTGGTATTTCAATTATCTCAAGTGTTCAGAATCATGAATAAAGTTGGGTATAATTCATGAGGATGTTAATCAACTATAAATTACTCAACAAGGGCTCCCCTTATTATACTCTCCATGAAGCTCTCTAGAGGATCACCTCAGACACTGGCCTCATGCACAGTCTAGATTGAGAGAGGATTTCAAATAATTGATGGTTTTAGCCAAAATTTTGAATTCTAAAAATGGATGGAAATTTGGAAATTCTAAATCAATCATAGCAAATTACAAATTATCATCAAGAAAGACTGCATAATAAAAATTTCTAAAGGTTACTGTAGAAATTAAGCTTAAACTCAAGTTTAATCTAAGATAAATAAAAATATGTATTCCATTTTCATTTTTTTCATTATAAAATTTATAAAACCAGATTTTTCCTTCTAATGTGCGCATTTGGTGTACTTGCTTTTTCTTTCCAAAAAAAGTTTCACTAACTTAAGGACATATACAACATATGGCACCTTAGAATTAAGGAAATATGGGAGAATGATTTTGATTACCTCCTCATGCTACATGAAAATTCATTATTTCAAACTTTCTTGGACAGTTTTTAAAAAGATGCCAGTTATCTAACTCATACAAACACCCATATACATATGTACATCTCTCTTGTTGGGGAACAGACTTATATTAGTGTAAATAAGTGGTAATTAAAGTTAATGTGTTCCTTTTATATAGTTATAATTTAAGATATAGTAGAAATTGGTTTGAACATGATATATACCTTTTCAAAATATATTAGAGACTTATATAACCACCTCACAGTGCCTATATTTGTCCATTATGAGGTTTAGAATATACTTTACTACTTAAATGAGTTGAGTATGATATTTTATAATTATACCTTTGCTTTTATCATATATTGTGGATGTAGAGTCTTTGGTCAGAAACATACCCACTATATTATAAAAACATCATTATAGAAAAATGCAGTATTCTTTTAATATATAATTTAACATGAAACTAGGACAGATTTTCAGCAAAAGAAGGGAGCTGCATATATTTGGCTTTTACTGGCAGGCCTGTTTCTGCCCAGTAATTACCCAGTCTTTACATACATGTTACAGTTCAGGGCTTTTAAGGAAATCCAGCTTTCTTTGCTCTCTGATATTTCTTCTCACAAAATACTTAGCAAACACATAGCTATTAGCTCCATATGAAGTGGTTGTATACATCAGGTATTTTTCACAAGCCCACTTAACCAAGGTACCAAGTAATTTGACTAGAATCCAAACCAAATCAGTTGAAGAGCTAAGTGTGCAAAAAATCCTGTAACACACTAGATTCCAATGAGCCACAGTTTTATTAACACTGCATCACTTAACAAACTCAGATGGGGTCTTTGGGTCTTTATGTTGAGTTTCTTTAATTGGCAAATACTTAAGAGCACACTTTATTTATTTATTTATTTATTAAAGAATCATCATTTTTAAAAAATTTATTTATTTTTGGCTGCGTTGGGTCTTCGTTGCTGCAAGCAGACTTTCTCTAGTTGCGGGGAGTGGGGGCTACCCTTTGTTGCGGCGCGCGGGCTTCTCATTGCGGTGCCTTCTCTTGTTGCAGAGCACCGGCTCTAGGTGCGCAAGCTTAAGTAGTTGTGGCACATGGACTCAGTAGTTGTGGCTCGCGGGCTCTAGAGCGCAGGCTCAGTAGTTGTGGCACACGGGCTTAGGTGCTCTGCGGCATGTGGGATCCTCCCGGACCAGGGCTCGAACCCGTGCCCCCTACATTGGCAGGCGGATTCTTAACCACTGTGCTACCAGGGAAGTCCATAAAAGCATACTTTAAATGCAGTTACACAATGAGATCATGATAAGAAATGCTATAGGAATATAGGCATAGAAAAAAAAATAATAAATCATCACTCACATATGCCCTGAGCATTTTCTGCTGAAGAGAGAACCTGACCTCCATAAAGAGGGTACAAATATATTACATGCTTCTGATAGTAAGTTCTTATCACTTGAGAAATATCATTAAACATTATATCTGTGCAGCTTAATCCTTCTTAACTTGAAATATACCTTTAGAAATAATAGTTTAACAGTTTGAGAAAATTCAGCTATTCCATAGCTATTTATCTAAATATTTATGTGAGATAATTATGAAAGCATTCTATTAATAATTTTATGAAGACATTGTAATAACAATTTAGTCTTAGAATTTTAGAAAAAAATAGACCAATAAAGGTACTTCTTCTGGTTCAAATTGTACAAATGAAAATTCTGAAGCTAAGTAAATTGGGCAAAGTATGTTGCTGTTTCATAAGTTAATGAAAGTAAATTTATTTATAATTTTTTATTTATTTATATTCTCATGGGTTTATAACACATAAGTTGCAAGTGTATAATATTATATTTTGACATTTATATACACTACGGTGTGCTCACCACCAGAATGTTAGTTGTCATCTGTCATCATACTGTTGACCCCCTTTACTCATCTTGCCCTCCCTCCACCCCCTTATCCTCTGGTAACCACTACTCTGTTCTCTGTCTCTCTTTGTTTCAGTTTGGTTTGTTCATTCGTTTTGTTTTGCTTGTTTTTATATGCCACATATGAGTTAAATCATATGGTATTGGTCTTTCTCCATCTGATCTATTTCACTTAACATAATACCCACAAGGTCCATCCATGTTGTCCCAAATGCCAAGATTTCATCTTTTTATGGCTATTATTCCATTGTAAGTGTGTGTGTATCTTCTTTATCTATTCATCCATCAGTGGACACTTAGGTTGTCTCCACATCTTGTCTATTCTAAATAATGCTGTGATGAACACAGGGGTGCATATATCTTTTCAGATTAGTGTTTTTGTACTCCTTGGATAAATACCCACAAGTGGAATAGCTAGATCATATGATAGTTCTATTCTTAATTTTTTGAGGAATCTCCATGTCATTTAACATAGTGGCTGCACTAATTTACATTCCCACCAAAAGTGCACAAGGGTTCCCTTTTCTTCACTTCCTCTCCAACACTTGTTATTTCTTGTCTTTTTGATAACAGCCATTCTAATGGGTGTGAAGTGATATCTCCCTGTGGTTTTGATTTACATTTCCCTGATAATTAGTGATGTTGAACAGTTTTCACGTGCTTGTTGTCCATCTATATAGCTTCTTTGGAAAAATATCTATTCAGTTTCTCTGCTCATTTTTTTATTGGATTGTTAGCTTTTCTGTTGTTGAGTTGCATGAATTCTTTATATATTTTGGATATTAAATACATGATTTGCAAATATCTTCTCCCATTTGGTAGGTTTTCATTTTGTTGATGTTTCCTTTGTTGTACAGAAGCTTTTTAGTTTGATAATAGTCCCATTTGTTTAGTTATGCTTTTGTCTCCTTGCCTGAGGAGACGTATGCAGAAAGATATTGCTAAAACCAAAGTCAAAGTGAATACTGCCTATGTTTTCTTCTAGGAGTTTTATTGTTTCAGGTCCTACATTGGAGTCTCTAATCCATTTTAAGTTGATATCTATGTATGGTATAAGATAGTGGTCTAGTCTCATTCTTTTGCATGTGGCTATCCAGAGAAACTAAATTTAGATGCTCTCCATCCTTTCATCACATTTTAAACTCATTCAGATTAATCTGCAAAACTTCATCAAGAGGTTTGAAGGTAGAGAACTTTTTACTGTCTAGCTGATTTTTAAGAGTGATTAGGGCAGAGTTATAAATCAAATTACTGCAAAAAACGTTCTGGCTAGTCCATGTCAGTCACTTTCCTAAATTTCAAGGTTATTGATTGCTCAACTTATCTTATGACTTTAAATTTGAAAGCCTCAAATTAGCAACAAGTTTTCATATGATTCAAAGCAGTAGGGGTTTTACAGAATGATTCTGTTAAATTAACTTTTTCCTCATTTGAAACATAGATGATTAAGATACATATTAATTTATTCAGAAAAGTCATACATTTTTTCAATGAAAAAAGTCTTCCCTTCTGTGCTCCCTAGGGCTATTTGTGTGAAAAATTTAACAAATATTGGTTCAACTCTTTTTTTTTTCTGATTCAAAACTTCAGCATGAGGGATGATTAGTTGGATGGCTAACGAGACAGTAATCTCCTCAAACATTTTTTAACCCACTTGTACATTCTACATGAAGCAGCAGCTCAGTAAATGTTGAATGAATGAGTGGACAGATCCCACTTACACAAAAGACTGAATTCTTCTTTAAGAATCTGAGGCTTAATTTTGTGGTCAAATGTTCAGAATGTAAATAGAACTCAAAGTTCCCTTTGACTTATAACGTGACTTCTGTCCTCAGCAGATGGTTAAAAAGGTTAGTTCTACCAGTGGCTTCAGAAAACATCAAAAGGTGTTAGCAGAACCATGATATTTATGGTATATATTTGATTGTTTCAAGAACTGAGTGAACGGGTATTACTTGTAAGGGCAATCAGGTGCCAGGTTCAATGATAAGGCCTGAACTGAAGGGGTTTCACTCAGCCCTGCTACTTGTTAATTCTGGCTTAACTCATTATGCTTCCTGATGCTGCCACACAGCTCCTTATTTTGAGGTAATAGGTGATTGACTACGCTTTTTTGTTTGTTTGTTTTTCTAATGTTACACAGAAAGCTAGAGTCAAAAATTTGTGTGTAGTCTGAGAATGATACTTTGGATATATTGCTATTTTTGATAAGCCCAGATTTACATGTTTACCTCGAACTGGAAAAAAATTGCTAACTAGGATTTCCCCCATAAAAGTAATTACTGACAATGTCTTCCTCCTTAACCACATGGACCTATATCAAGGCTGCTTATTTGTGCAAGATACCAAAGTTGTTACCACAGGACTATGCTATCAGAAGCAGATTTTCTGCCAGTGGGCTGGGCCAGCTTTTGCAAACTACAGGAAACCTGGGTTCATAAAATAACCTAAGGGACACTCCTGATCTAAACTCAAACAGAATGGGGTTAATACATAAATCCTTGCAGGAAGTTTGGACACTGAAAAGATCTGTCACTTAGGATGGCAATTCAGCTTAACAAATGAGGCAATGAGACTTATGGAATATGCCCTTTCCAAGGAAGAAGTTACAATGATTTCCATTGATACTATCAGTATTTCCAGTCCTCTGTTTCCAGGAGGTTATATATACTATCACAGAAGAACCCTGAGAACAGATAATCAAGCCTTTATAAAGAATCAGAGAAATATATTAAATGTCTCTTAACAAGGAGAATTGAACTTTTTTACTTATAATAACCATTATTATCATTATAGAATATTATATTGTTCTTAATATTTTATTATTAAATAAATAATTATTATCTGCAGGGAAGGCAGATTGGCATCACATAAGTGTTATGCCACTGAAAACTAATCAATACACACACACACACAAAATGTGCTAAGGCTACACTAGGGAGTCTCACTTCTGATCTCAAGGTTATGCCAGTTTATCCCAATTTCTCAACAAAACTCTTTATCAAACTTATTGTATCTTATCCCTCACTATATTGGAACTGTTTCAAAAGGGATCTTGTTAGTCATTTTCCTTAAAAAAAAAAGAGAAATCCAAGTCATGCCTTTTCTATGAAATCTTTGGAGGTTGCTATGACAATGTTATTTGTAGCTCAGCCCACAATTCATATTCTTCAGCTTCTACCCAAAGTAACCTGGTTCTGCTTGCTAGGTATCATCTTCTAAGACTCCAAGAGATATTGCCAAAGTTTTCTCCAGAGACTGGGATTGGAAAAATGATGGCAATATTAAATGCTGAACTTTAAAAAAATCATTTCTATTTTGAGCACCCTAACATAGTTATCTTTATTTTGCATAATGCTTTTTTTTTTTAAACAAGGATGTACATTTTTACATGGTTGCAATTACAGCAAACACAGGGTTTTGTGTTATTCCTTCACTATTTCCAATAACGAAAGCATTTTTCATATATTACAATTGGGGGATTATTTTCATGTTAAAGAATACATGATATTTAATGGATACAATCTATATTTAATTTAATCATATCCCTATTACTAGCTATTTGTCTTCATTTTTTTCCTTATTACAGACAGATTCACAAATAACATTATTATGAATATTTTTTTTCCTCTACAGAATTGTTTCTTTAGAATGAGACAGGGGTTATGGTTTGTTTGGCTTGTGTCGACAGTATTTATAAAAGTGTAAATCTGAATGTGTTTAGGTGAGGCAAGTACAGTAACGTGTATTCCCCATTGCCTTCCCCCAGGCCAACATTGCACGTTTAGATTACTTGCTTGACCCTGAAAGCATTTGAATTTTTGACTCCTGGATTACTGGGTCAAAGGCGTAAGTATCTTTATGACTTTCAATAACAATTATCATTTAACTCTTCTAAACCAGTTATACATGTATTTCAATGTCACCAACTTTCATTTATTTGAGTACTTTCCAAACGTTAGGTGCTGTATAGGCATTGGGGACACAATGATGAAGTAAGACAATGCACAGGGAGTTACAATGCAGTGTGAATTAATAGAGCTTAGAATAGGGTACTAAGGAAACCCATAAGAGGGGCAGAAACAAGTCTTCTCCAGATCGGGTCATTACATGGGGAAGTGGTGGCAAGTAGAAGAACGGAGGAAGGAGAGAACTCCAGGCAAAGAGAGTACCACATGCAATGGCCTGGAAAACATAAAGCAAGCATATTTTAAGTATTATGAGAATGTAGACGGTGAGGTTAGTGTTGAAAGACATAAATATATATGAAAAAGCATATATATATATGATTTTATGACGTAGTCATCATTAAGTATCATTTAATAATTTTTTGTCAAATTTATTAACTATATAAGCATGCTATACATGTAAAGTAGGTTTAATATGCATCGCATCTAAGAAAATCCAATTCCTGACATAATCAGCAGAATGAAAAGTGACACAGAGATTAGAAAACTCCCCAGCACTTGAGAGAAGAGAGGTTTGTGCAGTTTGATGGCAGCACAGGCCCAGGTGTAGGAGAAGGGGAGGTGATGGAGCCGCAGTGATAGGTTAGAACAGTTAAAGTGCCTGGAGGGCCAGGCCAAGGAGTTCACTTTGTATTAATTCAATGGTCAATGAAATTACATAGCAATTTTAGAGGAAACAAAATTATAATTAAAACTGTAGAGGAAACACTAATTCCTTTCACTAAAGCAAAATTCAGAACATCCTGGTGTCAGCACTGGAAAACAATCTCCTGGTAATTGAAGCAGGAAAACCACATCCATTTAGGGGTTCTCTCATTTTCATTATGACTGCTACCACCATAGCAGCCTCTAGGCTTCCATTCTAACACTTTTGTCCAGGTATGGAGCAATCAGAAACATCTTGCTTTGTTTCGCTTTAGTACAAATGATATAGAAAAGACATCAAAAGAATTTATTAAGCGATAAGAGAGAATAACTGGGAAACAGAGTGTGTATGAAATATATAAACAGTCTAGTTTACAAAGAACTACTTTATTCTTTATAGAACACTGTTAGCCCATAGTCCATGTTATTCTACATTGGACACCAAGTATCTGTTAACCCTGTGAAATAATATGTAAGACATTATGTGCATTTATATAGTCTTTGTATAAAGGATGTGATGGAAGAGGACCTCTACCAATAGATAGAAAAGAAATTCTTGTAATTGTCTGTTATGAAAGCCAAAAGCGGATGGGGTAATTTGCCAGAAATAATACTATAAGTAACTTGGTCCAAGTACACAGCTCTCTGGGTTGCATTATTCAAGAGTAAATTTTAGAATGTCTGGAAGAAGAGGTCTTACCCAGTGTTCAAGACATATGAGGTCTCTGAGAATTTCTCTAAAATCTCACTGAACATCTTGTGTACATGTATGTGTGTGTGTATATTTCCTGGGAAGTCTTTAAAAGGCTCATAAGCTCTTTTATGGCACTTCTTCATTTCACTTCTGTGCTGGGCCTCCCCATCTATGAAAGCAGAAGTTTCAGCCTCTGAGACTTTGGGCACAAGTCAGCAGGTGGTGACAGCTTTCTCTTCCAACACTGCATCTTTTAATCATTCTTAAGAAAGCAAGCAGCCATCAGTTATGAACATCATTCAGGTGATGTTCTATATGTATGAACTGTATTTGAGATTAAAAGGTGGGGAAGAGATGGGAAGTGAGTAGACATGAGACTATTATAGGGCTGAAAAGTGGCAGAATCTAATTACAATGGGATGAGTGGGAATACAGAAATGAGGATGGGCAGAGGATGCACATCTTGGTATTTGGTATATACCGCAGGTTTTTTTTTTCACCAAGTTGTCATTCTGTGTTTGGAAAACAAAATTGGGGGAAAAATGAAATCAAAGAGTAAGTCAGTGCTTGGCATATAATAGGAATGTAATAAATTTTGGAAAGACTCACACTACCATGGTGAAACTTTTCGTATTAAACATATATTTCGTATGAAACATATATTCATTTGCAGAACAGACAGTAGTTGGACTTTTATATTACTAATGCTTACAATATTTCAACTTCTGGTCATCTTACACAAGTTCATTAGACCACTGATCGTTGTTGCAATAGAGTTCTGAAAGTTTAATTTTGAGATGTGAATGAGAAATGAGGTCATGGCATAGATGAAGACAGGCAATGAAACTATAAAACTGGTAAGCTTGGTCTATGAGAACCTATATGAGCAAAGAATCTGAAAAAGAATAGATATATGTATATGTATAACTGAATCACTTTGCTGTACACCTAAAACTAACACACTGTAAATCAACTATACTTCAATAAAATTAATTTTTTAAATTAATTAATTAAAATTAAAAAATGGTAAGCTTGGTGAACTGTAGTTGACCTCGTTCAGGAAAGTATAAGTGGGCACTGGTTCTGGAGGATACAGGAGTGGTTTGAATAGAGAGAGGGCCAACTTTACTTCCTAACAGTAAGTTAAAATTAGGGGAATACAGAGATTATAGAATAATAATCAGAAAGCGGCATAAATGTAAGAAGCAGGCTGGCTCTTCTTATACGAGAGAAAGAGAAAGCTAAATTTGTGGTGGACATGGTAAGGGAATCATTTGAAACAATCGAGATTTCAGTTGAAGTGAAGAGGTCAGAAAATATTAAGGATAAATAAAGCTTAGTTTATTCATTAGGAACATGGAAGTTAGAGTTAGTAAAAACCAGTCTCAAAATGATAATTCTCTAATTTGATAATTCTGAACTAATCAGAAAAAAATATGAACTATAGTGCACATCAAGTCAATGTTGAGGAAAATGATGTATTTATTTGAGTACAATTCAGTTGTTATTTTATAATGCTTTAACAAAAGTATACATTAAATACATAGAATTTTATATATACTATACTATATAAGTATACTTTTAGCATAGAATATTATAAAATTATCTAATCACTTAAAAGAAAATAGCATTATCCTTCTCACAAAGTTCTGAAATTAAAGAAAAAAATTATGAAAATATAAACTATTCACTGAAGTTTCTGAAATAATCAGAAGGCTTGAATCAAAGAGAGATTACATTTAAGAAGGATGTGTTATTGTTTAATTCAATGGTTAAAGAAATAGAAAAATTAAATGGGAACACTTTTCTGTTAACCTTTCCCCTCTGGCGGCTGGTATAAATAAGGGAGCTGGTATGGACCCTCCATTTCCCTTGAACAGGTGTTAACTTCTTCCCAGAGGGTTTAACTTCACGGTTAAGAGCAGGCCTCTGGGCTCAAATCTTTTGTGCCTGAATCCTAGACATGTCACTTGTTAAGTGTGCAACTTTTGGCAAGTTTCTTACTTTCTCTAAGTCTCAATATTTACCTGTGTAATGTGGATAATATGTGTGAGGGTTAAATGCCACTGACAAACGGTAATTGGTATACATTTAAGCGCTCAATAAATTTGGCTATCAGGAGGAGTTTGGACACAGAGGGAGATGGTAGATAGATTCAGAAGGGAAATGTGAGAATTCGTTTAGAATGAACAGTTTCGAGGAAGATAACAACTAAAAGGGGGGTCCTCCTTCCCATTCAGCTGCTAGAAAAAGAGGTGTGTTTAACAGGACAGAGAAAACAGGTTGAAAACTGGTGGCCCTGTGGCCACTGGAGTAGGGGAAGCATGTTAGAAGTGTTTCACACACAGACCGAAGAAGCTAAATACTACACATCCAACAGAGCTGTGGATATCTATTTAAGTATGTCTGTGGGTCTATCTGTACAATGTTTCTCTTGAAAAGTCAGCAAGCGCTGTGAAGATAGAGCTCCAATCCTCTCTGACACTTGTTTGGGGAGGGGCAGCAGCAGAGAAATCTCAGAGTGTAAGACAATCTACAAATACCTGCAGGGACATACATTACTACTTTCCACTTTCCTCCTGGTATCAGAGCTCTCAAAGTAGTTTATACCCTTTCATCGCCTTATTCATTCCCTTCATGCATCTTCCACAATCAGGCTTCTGTTTCACATTTTTTACTTCATTTTCTTCTGTAATGTTGTAATTGCAAAAATGAAGTGAACTTGCCTCAATCCTCTTCCTTCTTGTCCTCAATGAACTATGAACTGGTAAATATATATCTTCTCTTTCTCTTATCTAGAAATCCACCCTTCAGAGTGTGAAATCCTACAACGTGTAAGACAAAATTGTTCTCTTATAATTAACTGTGTATATATAAACTTTCGCATTCATTATATACATTTATTATATTCAGTTGTTATTCATAATATATTTATTATATTCAGATATATAATGAATGTGAATATCAACTTTATCCCCTAAAATTTAAGCCCTCCAGGTAAAAATATTTTTGTCTTTATGAGCTACATAGGTCTCTAACATATATTCTTTCTTTTTTTCCTTTTTTCTTTTTATTTTCTTACAAACTTTTCAAAATGCAGTAACCATTCTTAGCCCAAGAATAGATTTGACCTGTAGGCCATAGTTTGCTTACTGATGCTTTAAAATAAATAACTCTGAATTTGAGAAAAATACAACAAAACTCAATATTATCAGTTATTGATGTTGGATACGGTACACTCTAATGCAAGTGAGCGACAACAAGTACTATGGTGAGAACATGCTTATCAGTTCCCAACAAATCTGAGGAGCGAAGGTAAGTTGTGTGAAAGGAAAATAGAAATGGAGTCATTATTGGTAGGGAGGGCTCTCTCAAATGGAGCCTCTGAGGAAGCCACTGAGGAAGTGTGACTTAGGCACATCTCAGCCGAGATGGAATCTGAACTTTGACTACCTATTGCTTTGACACAGGCATCCAGAGCATCTGCCCACGTTCCAGAAACTCAAGATACTTATCGGACCCTTACCCTAAAATAACTTGTGACAGAGAATCCCTTAAGGACAAATATTTCCTTTCCTGCGTCAGAGTCAATCATGATCCCTGCCAGACAGCTTTAACAACCTTGTACCTTTTATCTTTATAAGTCCCTGACTCTTTCTCTTCCACAAAACATCTTTGGGTTTTACCTGAATCTGTGTCTCCAGGATTGCAATTATTAAGACCCCAAATACAACTTTGTTCTCTGCAGCCTCGATACTGATTATTGTTCGACAGTTGGGCCCCATAGTTTACGAATAAGTGAGACAAGTTCTTATCTCTTGGTTCATGCCTCTGATCTCCTTTTTCTTGTTCAATTTAAATTTTATTTCCTAAGAATGACTGTCTTCTTATGCTGAGATAAAGTTCTAATTTTCACCTTAGATCTAGTCATGTGACAAAGGAATTATTTTATTCCTTTGTCACATGACAAAGAATGAGAAAATATACTCATTTTCTCAATCTCTTATGGACTGCTTTCACTTTGATACAGCAAAAATGTTACCGTTGAGAAAATTGTTTCTTTTGCCTGTTAATTTGATCCCCTCAACCTTTTCTTGTACATTTTCTATGCTACATTTAATCAATTTAAATTATATTCCAGGCCTACCAATATACTACTTCTGCCTTTCAATACTCACTCACCTTGTTTCTTTGCACTTCTCTTTTCTGTCATTTTTGCTCCAAATTGCTCATATTTTAAAAGTCCTCTTGCAATATCATGCATAATTCACAGATGTGAGGAGGAACAGCTGTAAAATCTTTCTGCCAAGGCATACACTCATTCACAATGCCCAGTGGTTTCTCAGTTGTGTGTAGGATTTTTCTGCTGGGATGGGTCTTTTATCATCTTCAAACATTCATGACTCAGCCACACATACTAGCTTCACAGAGTCTTCCCGGCTATAAAGTTTAGAACAAGCTTCGACTCCCAAGTATCTGCTATGGTCTGAATGTTTTATATGTTGAATTCCTATGTTGAAATTCCTATGTTGAAACCCTAATGCCCAATGTGATAGTATTAGTAGGTGGACCTTTGGGGAGTGCTTGAGTCATAACAGTGGAACCATCATGAATGAAATTAATGCCTTATAAAAGAGGCTCCAGAGAGATCCCCTGCCCTTTCTACCATGAGAGGACACAGGGAGTTGGTGTCAGCTTATGAGCCAGGAAGAAGGTCCTCACCAGAAGGCAAACATGCTAGCACCTCAGTCTTGGACTTCCCAGCCTCCAGAACTGTGAGCAATAATTGCTGTTGTTATAATCTACCCAGTTGGTGGTATTTTGTTATAGCAACACGATTGGAGTAACATAGCATCTTTCTACCCTAGAGGAATAATTCCTAGACTAATTATCTAGTAAAATTTGTGCATTACCTCAACATACACCAAGTGATGCTGGATGAGGTAAAATCCAGAAACAAGGTTGCTGAAGAGTTTTGTCATGATCTACTATCACATACTATCACATACCTCACATACTACTCGTGTTAGGAGCTTCACATGGCAGTGGTTTTCTTCATGGCAGTGTGAAAGCAGCATCACTGCTACTTGCTACTCCTAAAGGAGCTTGAATGCCTCACTCCTCTTCCTCGTTTGAGAGCTACTCCAGTTTTCACTTGGCTGATCTTCAAGCTACTTATCCTAAGTGCCCATTCTCCTGATTTTCAGGAACACTCATTACTACTATATCCCTCAGGGCAATTTTAGAAGTTTAAAGCAATGAAGAGTAGCTTCTTATGAAAGAAAAAAGAATAAGGTGGATTGTTGTTCATTTATTGATCATTTATGAGTAGCTGTCATATGCCAGGCATTGGGGCATTGTGCTTTTGATGTCAGAAGCAGTCCCTGCTTTCAAATGGTCTCTGGTAAAGCTGGGAGGGGTTTCAACTGGACAGAATAGTATAACATAATGAGTAGATAAGTGCCAGGATAGGGTGCCAGGGTGGGAAGGAGGACACAGAGAAAGAACGAGTTTATCATGAAATATTTTTGAAGAACAGGACACCTGATTTGTGTTTTGAAGGAAATGTAGAAGTGTGAAAGACAACAAAAAAGTTTCAGAAATGAACATTCTAGGCAGAGGCTACAGCAAGATTTAAAAAGCAAGAGGGCACAAACCACAGAGCTGATCTCCCTGTGCTATGTGGCTGCTTCCCACTAGCTATCTATTTCACATTTGGTAGTGAGTGTATATATGTCCTGTGACCACCTAGAGGGGTGGGATAGGGAGGGTGGGAGGGAGACGCAAGAGGGAAGAGATATGGGGATATATGTATAGCTGATTCACTTTGTTATAAAGCAGAAACTAACACAGCATTGTAAAGCAATTATACTCCAATAAAGATGTTAATAAAAATAAAATAAAATTTTAAAAAAGACAAGAGGGCATAAAGAGCAATGGTGGTTCTAAAGAACTGCCAATAGGTAAGTATGACTGGAGTATAAGATCATTTGAGCAAGTAATGCAAAAGATACCAAAATTTGCAGTGGATAATCTAAGGTAAGGATATATCACCTTTCTTTTTTTCACTCTAGAAATATTTACTGAGCGACTCTTATGTGCCAATGATTGTTGTAGGTTCTGCAGTGAAAAAACCATGACTCTACCTGCACGGAATTTGCATTCTACCTAGGGAAGAGACAGAAAATAAACCAATACCAAAATATTGATGTATTGTTTGGCAGATGGGAACAAACATATGGAGAAAAATATATCAGAGATGGAATAGAGCATGTGTAGGTTAATGTGTGCACCTGCATGGGGATGCACAACAGTTGTTTTTTATAGGATGATCAAGGTCTCACTGATGTGGTGACATTTGACCAGAAACTGGAAGGTAGTCATATCCTATTATCATAACCTCTAGTATCACATTCTATTTATATGTGTATGGACTGCTTTTCTAGAACATTCCCGGAAGATGAAATCGTACATGCAAGGCCCTTTGGATGGGAGGACGTTGAGTGTTGAAAGTACAAGGTAAGAGGCTGGTGTTCCTGGTGTGGGAAGAGTGAGAAGAGCAGTGGATAAACTGGAGAGCTGCTGGTGGTGAAGGGGGTGCAGAATAGATACGGCTTTTTAGAGCCTCTTTAAGTACTTGTTCCCTTGTGGCTCCCCACCTCTTAGACAGAATCAAGGAAAAGTCTAGCCCCAGGCAGTGGAGAATAGGCATTTGGTAGTTTTCGCTGAAGAGTGAAGCTTAAAAGCCTAAAATCTTTATGGACAGAGAGAGATTTTGCTAAATTTCTTCTTTACTACATCAGAGTAATAGATGGATAAATCCAAAGAATTTTCCACAAAGGGAAAGCACCATCAGGGTTTGTGTATTTTTTGTTTTGTCTTGTTTTTTAACAAGAGGGAAGGGAAATTACCGTTACTATTTTGAATCTGAGAAAGACTGGAGTAAAGAGAGGTTAAATGGCTCATTCACTGCAAAGCTGGGCTTAAGAGTAGGACAGTCAAGAGTGCTCTACATGATGCCCTCGGCCAATCACTTACTCAGAGGAGGGCCGATTACTTTTTTTAAAAAATTAAATTAAATTAATTAATTAATTTATACAGCAAGTTCTTATTAGTTATCTATTTTATACATATTAGTGTATACATGTCAATCCCAATCTCCCAATTCATACCACCACCACCACCCTTGCCCTGCTTTCCCCCCCGTGGTGTCCATACGTTTCTTCTCTACATCTATGTCTCTATTTCTGCCTTGCAAACCGGTTCATCTGTACCATTTTTCTAGACTCTACATATATGTGTTAATGTATGATATTTGTTTTTCTCTTTCTGACTTACTTCACTCTGTATAACAGTCTCTAGGTCCATCCACGTCTCTACAAATGACCCAAGTTCATTCCATATTATGTATGTACTATGTCTTTTTTATCCATTCGTCTGTCAGTGGGCATTTAGGTTGCTTCCAGGACCTGGCTATTGTAAATAGTGCTGCAATGAACATTGGGGTGCATGTGTCTTTTTGAATTATGGTTTTCTCTGGGTATGTGCCAGTAGTGGGATTGCTGGGTCATATGGTAATTCTATTTTTAGTTTTTTAAGGAACCTCCATACTGTTCTCCATAGTGGTTGTATCAATTTACATTCCCACCAACAGTGCAAGAGGATTCCCTTTTCTCCACACCCTCTCCAGCATTTGTTGCTTGTGGATTTTCTGATGATGCCCATTCTAATCCGTGTGACTTTCAATATGCTTCCCTGGGGCAGTAGTGATTATCTTCCCAATAGCTTGGGCAGGTTGGTGAAGAAGATCAGAGGCTGATTTCAGCTTTTCATAGCTCTTGATCTTTCTGCTTCCTAAATTCCCATTCCTTTTACTTGAGCAGTTGTTCATCAAATATGTAACAGCAGCAGAAGTTTCTCCTAGAAACTTGTTAGAAATGCAAATTCCCAGCTGAGGCTCCAGAAATCATTGTTTTGACAAGCCTTTTGATTCTCGCTAAAGCTTGAGACCCATTGCTCTCCTTCTGATCTGAGAGAGAGGGAGAGGGGGAAAGATAGAGGAAGCCCAGGAAAGAATGCTGGAAAGTAAATTCAGATAGCTTTTTATATGGGGTTTTTACTGTGGTAACTTACAAATGGTTGAAAAAAAACCACAAATTGAAACATGTAGCTACTTTAAGGACTCTTTAGCAGAAATCAATCTTATTCCCGATCTATTACTTAATAGGTCATTTCCTCATAGGGAAGACTAACAGAAATTCAACAGAAAATGCTTTTTATATTTAAATAACACTTTCTGTTCCAAGATGTCAAAATGTTTGACAAGTGGTCAAAATGCAGCTCACTAATATTCTCAACCCCATGGTAGTAAATAACCCACCTCTACCATCACTGCTGTTTACTGGTGATTTCTTGTCTGGGAAAGTTGAAGCGCCTTCGCTATCTCTGTAGAAAGTCAGTGACTAAAGGAGAAAATGTCCATCCTGGTTCCCATAGGAAACCAAATTGATAAATTACTCAGTGACTTCTATTATTGCATCTCAAGGATAGTTAACAGCTCTCATCAAGGAAAAATCCCAAAGAACATTGTTGCCCTATCTCTGATTAAGCCTGATTTTGGAAAATCCCCTGCTCCATCTACATTTCATTACAATATGAATGCTACTTAATTCCCTATTACTTCTGATTACACGGGATCAATGCCACTTGAAGAGTAAGAAGCAAAGATTCACTACCTTGGGGTCTCCTTGACAGCCAAGCCTGTGCCTTAGTCATTTCGACTCCCTAGTGACCAGCCTGGTATCTGGAATAGTATATGCGATCAGTAATTATTTCTTGAATGTATGATGTATGAATGAGTCAAGATATTTTTAGAGTTGGAGTCATGGATCAAGAGGAGGAAACGTGGTTTAAAAAAAAAACTACTACATTCTCAGAAGCTGGTGCTGCAATGAATGCTAATAACCACCTGACAATGTCCTCTGTCATTGCAAATAATGTGATACCAACATCTACTAATCAATCAAAAAAAGACTTTCAGAATTCAAATTTGGATAGGATTTTGAGCTGGGGATTCCTCTCACCCACCTTTTCCTATGATAAAACTTGGAACTGTAGTGTCAACTGATAATATGCCAGTTTTTCACTTAAAATTGGAAAATTTAATCTAATTTTGGAGGCATGAAATAAAACTGATGGGCAAATATCAGAATTTCCACCAATGTAAAAGCTTAATTTCTAAAATGCTGAAGGTTAGTTTATCAAAATACTGAAATTGCCTCATATCATAAGTCAGAGCACCCTCTCTTTACTAAAATAAGGAGGTATAAAGTTGTACAATTACTGTCAATAATTTTTTTACTTGGTTTGAAAAAAAGTTGCTTGTTTTAAATAAAACAAAGTTCAGCTGACGTGACTATATATCATCAGTCTTGTAAAACTCCTTGTGTTAGATATCTTCTATCCCCAAGATGCCAACCATGCATATTAAACTGACTCTGTTTTTTTGCGTATGATTTCTGTACATCTTTCCTATTTGAATTTTAATGTTAAGTACCCTTTCTTAGAGTGTGGATTGTAACCACTCTGTTTAAAACTCTATCACCAGTACCTAGAACAGTGCCTGCCACATAAAAAACACTTAATAAAATTTCTAAATTATCTTGATTAAAATCCGTACTCATCCTAGCTTTAAGCACATGAAGACAGAAATAGGCTCCAACTGCATAAGAACACGTGAATAATCGAGAGTAAATGTTAACTATAAGTACAAATTATCTGTTGATTAAAATACAGAACATGTCTGAGATTTGGAATTACTTCCTAATAACCCTGAGTCAGAGCTGTGGTAAAGGCTTACTGGGAGCATGCTACCATTTTCTGAGTACATACTCAGAAAAGGAAGAAGTTGATGAGAGAGCATGCAAGATTTTCCAGGCTCAAAATGGAACTTGACTCATCTGTATGGAAACATCCAGTGAAACACAGAAGAGCTCACTCTTCTGCTGGATTAATCTCACCTTGGTGAATGGAATGGAGCAAAAACAAGAGACTGAGGTCTAGGTTTTGAGGATCTTCACTCCACTTACCTGCTTTCACAGGACCAGGCAACGGACAAGAAGAAATACGGGAACTGTTGCTGTGTACCTCTAAACAAACACAGTCACCCTATGTAATAGAATGTGTCATAAATCTGACCAGTCAGAATAACTCCTCCTTTCTTGGTGGAGTAGCTCTGATAGAAATGGACAGAGCTGGGCCTCGGGGTGGGAAGAGGGTGGTTTCCTTCTGTTACAGGCTCTAAACTTTCTTCAATTTTCCTATGATTTAAGCCTAACTAAAATCTATGGAATTTTGAAAAAGAATAGGTACTAAAATTAAATAAGCTGAGAGCGTTGAGGGTGAAAAAATGATAACAAATTTAAGAAAATGTAGAATTATTACTATGAGAATTACCAGAACTGTGTTTGTTCCAAATATGAGCCTGCTAGAGCATTTTAATTATGAATAGAATTAAACAGAAATTCACTTGCTGTCTCCATCTGATAATATTACCAGAGACTTCCCTTAAGGAAATTTAAAATTATTTATTCTATGTAAATCTCTACAAGTCCTTAATTTCAACCTTATTATAAGAAATAACACACAGTATCAACAAGCTGGCAGAATTTTGACAATTCTCCTGCCTCCCTCCATTCCACCTTCTTTTCCTCTTTCTCTCCCTCCGTTTCCCTCCTCTTCCCTCACTCCCTTTCTTTCCACAAAGCAAGTCAATGGGTATATAGCAAATAGTAGGGATCACACGCTTTCATTACAGGGGTTGGGAATGTGGACTCTCACAAAAACAGACTTGATTTTAAATCCTGTATCTGTGCCTTACCAGCTGTGTGACCATGAATAATTTAATCATTCTGTGCCTCAGTCTGTCCGGCTGTAAAACAGGTGCAAAGAGTACCTACATCTTAGGATTGTTGTGAGGGGGGATTCCAGTTGGTTTTAAAACAGTATTTAGCACAGAGGAAGCATAATAATTATTATTTTTCACTTCTCTGAATATATAAAACATTTAGCATTGGGATTCATAGTCTCAAAATCTAACACTCACTGATGTGAATATCTGATTAGCTAAATGAAGAAAAAAATTGTTATAGTAATTATTTCTTTAGTTTCTCATTTTGTTTTTTTAACTGAAAACCAGAATCACAATTTCTTGGTATTATCTGTTATCAATGAACAGTAATAAGACTATAATATTATTTTTGATAAGGCACTGAATATTTGAAATGAAGAAAACTAAGAAATAGTAGTAAATAAACCTTTTCTTTTACTAATCCCAAGTGAAAGTACTTTGATGATATATATGTGAAAACTCTGGAGAAGTCATACAGAAAGAGCCTCAAGTACTTGAGGCACACTTGAAATTCAAATGACACTAAATGACTAATTCTTAAATCAAGAAACCTTCACTAAAATTAAAAACACAAATGCTTTATTTTTCTTGATTTCTTGTAGGAAGTGAAAGAGTACTCGGTAGGTGTCAGACTATTTTAAAAAGCAGGTTATAGAGATGATATTTCAGAAGCGTAAAAATACTAAGGCGGATCTCATAAATGACTGGTATATTATTTAATTCAGGTTAGCATCAGAATTGTCAATGTTTGTTTATTAAGCAATGCAATCCTTTAGGTAGGAAGCATGGTTCTTTGGAGAAGTTGATAGGCACAAGATACACAAACTGGAATATGGTGAAAAAACAGACAGTATAGTTTTTTTTTAATTAAACCTAGGAATTATTTAACATGGCCATTTCTTTGGGTTGAAGAAAGAAATTCATGTAGATTTTCCTGGTTCAGGCTCCAGTGAGGTCTATAGGCAAATTTGTAACTAGAGCAAGAGTCAGACCTATTTCCATTTTTGTGCTTACCTCTTAAATATGTCCAGTTCCTACAGGATAGAGGAAAGCACTAGATTGGCCATGGCATGAAACAGGTTAGAATTCTGGCCCTGCCACTTAATAACTGTGCACGGCTTAAATGGGCAATTTGCTAAACTTCATGAATTTCAATTCCCACCCTCCAACCCCCACCCTGGGCAAAATGAGTATAATCCTTTTTCTACCAACTCTAGAGAGTTAGGATGGTCTGAGGAGAAAATGTATATAAAATAGCTTGGAAAATTATTTAATGCTTTAAAAATATTATTTATCATTATTATTTCAAGATGAGGGGAAACTCCGCCTCCTCTAATATATTCAGTTTTTTATGGCCAGCTAGATCTTCCAGAAAGCTACATAAAAACTGAACATTTTAGCAACACTCGGCAATGTTTAGATGTTAAAAAAAATTATCCAAACTGGCACATTTCTTCTTAAACAGTTCTAAAAGTAATACATACATATTGCAATGAATTTGGAAATACAGAATTAGAACAGGAGGAAGTAAAGGTCACCCTGACTCTCTTATTTCTTGAGTTAACCATTGATAAATAATTTAAAAATTTTCTTTGGTTCTTTTTTCTCTATGTGTGTGATATTCAAAACCAAGTTGTGAATATGCTGTATTTATTATTTAACATTCTTCTCTTCTCACTTGACATTTTACAAAAAACAATTTTAATTTGTTAGTTTCTGTATTGTTTCCGATTCTAAGCATCATAAAATACTTAATAGTGAAGGTTACCTATGAGCTATTATGTAAAAAATAGTTCAGCATATATAACCTAAATAAATGTATTAGAAATTCATATGCTTTAAAGCAGTGATCCCCAACTGTTTTGGAACTAGGGACCGGTTTCGTGGAAGACAATTTTTCCACCAACAGGGTGAGCGGGGGAGGATAGTTGGTTCAGGCTGTAATGCAGCGATGGCGAGCCATGGGGAGCAGCAGATGAAACTTCGCTGGCTCGCCGGCCACCTACCTCCTGCTGTGCGGCCCGGTTCCTAACACAGCCAGGGGGTTGCGGACCCCTGCTTTAAACGATAACCCTATGTTTTTATGTGACTGACCATTTCAAAAGTTTCATAGATAATTCCAGTATTTATATTTAATTAAAGACCATGAAACTTTTTTTAGTATTTTTAAATAAAAGATAGTTAAATATTACTTCATTTAAAAGCGATAACAAATCTCTAGAACACTTCCTTCTGCTTAAGTGAGGCGTTAGATAAAAAATGCACTACAGAAATATAGATTATACTCGAGTTTAAATAAAAATCTGAATAAATACTATAGAATTGTTATCTCCCCTTTATTCTGTTAATAATTGGTAATAGGAATATTATGGAGAATGATTGAAGCTTAATAGTCATATGTCAATTACCAAGATCACATTGGTGTGGTACAATGAATTTGCAAAGGTAGACTATCAAATATATTTTATTGTCAAAGGTGGTCTGCCAACCGGCAAGTCATTTCATAAGTTATGCTCTAAAATATATCATTTACTGATACCCAAGAGACATCTCGGTATGTCATTAATAGTGCAGAAACTCTAAGCCAGGGACATTTTTGTCTTTATAATTAATTTGAGACAGCAGCTAATAAAAACCAGAATAATAACACTAATAACCTTCAAATTAATTTTGACCCTAACCTATAGCAATTTCAACAGAAGTTGGTATATTTACATACCAAATTAAAATTCCTAAACTAATATTACAATTGATGCAGTGTTTTTATGAAATACTACCTGTATAATATTTCATTAAAATAATAAAATGAGAACAATATAGAAATGTCAAAAATATTTGTGTCCTAGAAAGGATTTAGAGGGAATTTCTGGTAGTATAAATTAATACATGATTAATCATATTACTTTTATTTATAAAGCATCCAAACATACACATCTGTAATCTTATATGTCTTTACCCTCAAGAGAAATATATTCCAGAATTAATTTTAAAAACACTGCTTTTACTGTGCTTATGTTTTCTAGTTGAGAAGTCTGGGCTTTAAGCATTTTTAAATTATAGAACTAATCAGAACACAGGAGGAAACCAACAATACAACTGATGGCATTTGTTAATATAAACCTTTGTGTAAAAATGTTATGAAACTGGGCTTCCTTGGTGGCGCAGTGGTTGAGAGTCCGCCTGCCGATGCAGGGCACACGGGTTCATGCCCCGGTCCAGGAAGATCCCATATGGCACGGAGCGGCTAGGCCCGTGAGCTATGGCCGCTGAGCCTGCGCGTCCAGAGCCTGTGCTCCGCAATGGGAGAGGCCACAGCAGTGAGAGGCCCGCGTACCGCAAAAAAAAAAAAAAAAAATTATGAAATAAGAATGGAAAAAGAATAGAATTATTAATAAACAAATGGCTATTTGGAAAAAATCTAGTTAATAGTATACTACCTGGGTTATTCTCTTACTTGAAAAAATTACAGTATATTAGGTTGTCCTAATTTGGAACTATGTAACTGCCACTCTCATGTTTCTAGTTTTACTAGAATTGTGCATTTTTTTGGTATAAATGTAAGGAAGAAAAAAAAAAAACCTGGAAAGTTCCATAGTGCAGTTTCCTTCCTCCCTTTCCCCAACAAAAAAATAAGAAATACTGTACCTAACCAACAGATCTGATGATTCCAAAATGGACAAGTCTCTATTCTGAAATACTATTCAAGTCAGAACATTCCAAATTAGGATTTCATGAGACACTGGAAAATTATGGCATGAAAAATAGAAGACTATTTCTAATACACTATAAAATGTATTCCTCAAAGCAAAAGAGCTAATGGAAGGCCAGAGCGCTTAATGGATAAAATATAATCAAATGAAACAGAAGCATGTTCCAAGCTGAAAGGCAACAATATCACTATTCTCACATAATTGGATAGTAGTTATAACCCAGTAAGATCAGGTTTAAAAACATTTAAATATATATAAATACTCATATGTATAAATAACATATATAGTGCCTGAAGTAAATACATATTCGTATTCATATATTAAAGAATCACTTTGAAATTTAAAAAAAAATTAACTATCAAAAAATAAACAGCTAGTGAAAAAATAAGTTTTCTTTGCAAAACTTGACTCTGGAAACAAAGATTCTTCAAATGCTTCTCCAAGAACTTGTCTGTTTATTTTAAATATAATCAAATAAAAAAAAAAAATAAATAAATATAATCAAATATTTGAAATAGAAGGCAAATATTCATGAAAACAGACATATATACATGCATATATATGCATATATATATATACACACATAATTGACTAAATATAATTAATCTATATAATACACATAAAATACAGATCTTCCTTAACTTACTATGGCATTGCATCCTGATAAACCCATCATCAATTGAAAATATCATAAAGTGTAAATGCTTATACTACACCCAATCTACCAACCATCATAGTTTAGCCTAGTCTACCTTAAAGGTGCTCAGAACACTCACATTAGCCTAAAGTTGGGCAAAATCATCTAACACAAAGCCTATTTTATAATAATCTGTTGACTATCTCATTTGTTTTATTGAATACTGTACTGAAAGTGAAAACCAGAACGGTTGTTAAGTGTGTCAGTTGTGATCCAGTCGCTGAGTGGGAGGCGTGGCTTGCTGCTGCTGCCCAGCATCACAAGAGAGCATCATGCTGCATATCAGTAGTCTGGGAAAAGTATAGTTTCTACTCAAAATTCAAAGTATACTTTGAAAAAATTTAAACTATAATTTCTACTAAACGAGTATCACATTTGCACCATGGTAAAGTTGAAAAATCGGTAAGTCGAACCATTGTAATTCGGGGAATGTCTGTATATAAATTTTTGTACAATTTATGTGTATACGTGTATGCACATGTATATTTAAAACAGGAATTTAGACTGTTTGCTATGTCTCATCTTAGAAGCGGATTATGCCCAAAATCTATGCCTCAAGCCTTTGGTGAATAGCTAATGAATTCAGTATTCAAACAGGGATTAAAAATATTGATTTGGAAATTCAGGACAAACTTACCACTAAAAATGTTTTACACTTTTTACTGAAAAGTGCATAGTTAGGTACACATGATTAGACTCTACCAAATGAAATAAATTATTGCTGACTTGGCTAGAGTTGTTGATCACCACAAAATTCTCTCTTGTGGACAACTATGGCTTACATATTAAATGGAAGGCTTTAGGCAGTTTTTGTACTTGTTTCCTTAGACCTAAATGGTCCACATAATGATAAAAAGTCAAATAAGAAAAAAAAGTAAAATTATGTGCTTTTTAAGCCCAACAAAATTGTTATCATACTAAAGCTCGTCTGTGTACTAACAGTGCAGTTTTTATAGGCAGGTGTTTCTGGTACTAAAGTTTTCACGTTAATTGAGGCTCTATTTTTGATTTCAGTTTAAAGGTGTTGCTAGTGATTGTATCTACTCAGTAGTGCACATTTATGAATAAGACTCTGAATATTAAAATTCTTACATGTATTCTCTAAATTAATTGAGATTCAGTAAAATAGAAAGATATATACCAAGAAGATTCCTTTGTATATGATGTACAATGGAGTAACAGATTAATTTTCCTTTTTGGACAACTTAATGATATTGATTAACATTAAAAAACTTCAACAGTTACATATTAAAAAAAAAAGATTGGGGTACAAGGCAGATAATTAGTAGTATTACTTTAAAGGCTTTTGTTAGAGGAAGTGAATGTTAACAACCCTTTATAAATTAAAGTTGCCCTCTCCCAGGAACTTCAACACTGTATCAGAAAAAAAATAAAATTGTCAACTACTGCTTTTAAGAAAGGGAACAATTCCCATTTTCTATAACATTACTTCTGAAATCAACACCCTTATTCAACAACCTTGATATCATTTCTGATAATGAGTCAGTGAAAAGAGTGATTAGACAAATGGTACAATTCAGAAAGAAAATAAGATGCCAACTGAGTTTTCCCAGGTCATCCAATCAACTCCTTGCAGAGTTAAAAACAGAAGCTAAGACTAATTCCCACAGCTACTGCCAGATCAGAGCCTGACAACTTTGCATTGTGGTAGCTTCAACCTCTCCTGCTACTGGGATTATCTGCATTGAGATGTCTTCCTATGAGGTTCAGTCATTTCAAGGTTTGGTTTAAAATGGAGAGGGGTAGGAAAAGGTTCATAATTTTAGGGAAAATCTGTGGTAATGAGATCTCATTGTAAACTGCTCACGAGAATTAGAAAGATAACAATTGGAAATATTTACTAACCCTTACTATGTCTCAAACACTGCAGTAAGTTCCCTTTTATTTTATCTTCTTTAATCTTCACAACAACCCTGTGATTTTCCTGTTTTAAATATCCAGAAACGATTCACAGTGGTTAAGTAACTTACCCTAAGTCATAGAGATAGAAAACAATAGAGGTAGGATTCAATCTAGGTGAGGTTCAAAGTTCAAATCCACTTCCTGAAAAACATGATTAGAACATAAATGGTAGCCAAAACTCCCCAAAATAAATTTAAAAATTAAAAGAAAGAGAGAAAGGAGGTGGGGAGGGCCTAGTGATCTGCATACCTTAAAAATAATGTTTAGAATTTTTTGATTGATCTTAAAAATGACCAAAAGCTAGCTGCCTGAGAGCTCTAAGAATAAAATTATTAACAAACTAAACAAAAAACATTGATTTTTATACTCACTCATTTTGAGATCAACCCAATTGCTTTCCTTTCATAACACTGTACTGCCATTTTGTTTAATTTTCTATTATATTTATTAAGGGATAATTTAAAGACAAGTATTTTGCCTAACAGGTTAATGATTTTTTTTTCTTCTAAACGATGACCAAGATGCCAATCCTCCTCCCCTTATTCAATGGACTAATTAGTGTCAGATCATTTTAGTGTCATATTTAATTTTTGTGGTGAAATAGTGATTTCACAAACTGTGTGAAGATGTTACACATCCACTATAACATGCAAGCAGGTGGAAAAAATTTTCAACTGATGTAGAGTTTGCTTTCTCTATGATTGTATTCTTCACAATCAATGAGATAGAAAAAGACATAGAGATAAGAGAACTGTTGACTAATATTTTCTTATTAAAATCTGTATCTTGGGCTTCCCTGGTGGTGCAGTGGTTAAGAATCCGCCTGCCAATGCAGGAGACACGAGTTTGAACCCTGGTCTGGGAAGATCCCACATGCCGCAAAACAACTAAGCCCATGCGCCACAACTACTGAGCCTGCGCTCTACAGCCCGCGAGCCACAACTACTGAGCCCCTGTGCCGCAACAACTGAAGCCGGTGTGCCCTAGAGCCTGTGCTCTGCAAAAAGGGAAGCCACTGCAATGAGAAGTCCGCGCGCCACAACGAAGAGTAGCCCCCGCTCCCTGCAACTAGACAAAGCCCATGCACAGCAACAAAGAACCAACGCAGCCAGAAATAAATAAATAAATAAATTACTTTAAAAATTAAATAAAATCTGTATCTTGCATTTTCAATTTTCTAAAAGTTCAAATCCATTGTGGTTGAAAAAAGAAGAGTAATGTCATATGTTTTCTTGTCCTGGGTAAATGGACTGTGCTTGGTGAGTGTCTTTTTTTTTTTTTTAATTGCCAAAATTTCTTTTTTATTTTATTTATTTATTTTTTATTTAAAACGGTGTGTTAGTTTCTGCTTTATAACAAAGTGAATCAGTTATACATATACATATGTTCCCATATCTCTTCCCTCTTGCGTCTCCCTCCTTCCCACCCTCCCTATCCCACCCCTCTAGGTGGTCACAAAGCACTGAGCTGATCTCCCTGTGCTATGCGGCTGCTTCCCACTAACTATCTATTTTACGTTTGGTAGTGTATATATGTCCATACCACTCTCTCATTTTGTCACGGCTTACCCTACCCCCTCCCCATATCCTCAAGTCCATTCTCTAATAGGTCTTTATTCCCGTCTTACCCCTAGGTTCTTCATGACATTTTTTTTTTTTCTTAGATTCCATATATATGTGTTAGCATACGGTATTTGTCTTTCTCTTTCTGACTTACTGGTTGAGTGTCTTGAACTGCTCAAACTTTAAGGTCCGTCACCTCTAATTTCCACCTTACCAAAACCTCAGACAAGAAAGGGTAGTGCCATCCATAATTCATTCCCACCACACCTACAAAAATAATCACAAGGAACTTGTGTAGAATACCAATTCTTTTGTATTAGAAAGGCAGTTTTCAAAATTAAATGGTATTGGTTCATTTGGTTGTTTAATAAATATCTTGCAAATGCCTATAATAAAGCCAAATACCAAACTGACCATTTAAGTTGCAGAAATTTTTATGTTCTTGATATTTTTCTATTTTAAAGTAACAGTTTACATTTGAGTGCTTACCATAATATATGATACCAATAAGCTCCCTAGAAATCTAAACATTTATAAAATACACCAAATGCTACCGTCTCATGCCTTGCTTTGCAATCCTGGATTGCTTTCTAATATGGAGATGATGTAAGAAATATAATCTAGATATCTCTTCTACAGGATCACCAGCCATTTCTCAACTAACTTTTATCAGTGGAGACTCTCAGTACATACATATTTATTTATTATAAAACTCTTCGGTACTGATCATTAGGTAATTCTGGTAAATGTGGGCGCGTAATAATAGTTAAGAATGTCAGCCCCATTTCATTTCAGCTTGATCCACTGCAGGAAAGCACAAATTAGATGAAAGCAATTTCCCTAAGAACAACTCACTTCCTTGAGATGAGAGATAAACTTGGATGAACAATGATTTGTCACAATTTATTTTTGAGGGTAGTGGTTTAAAAAAAGTGCTAATGTAATCTTTTCAGAATGAATCCTTTTAAAAATGCATTAATTCTCCAGTAAATATAGCTTATAATTAAAAACCTATAAATATAATTTTACTTTTCTAAAGTTTTACATATGACCATATATAACAAATATTGAAATCTTAAAATCTTCATAATCTTTAAAATTTGATGGACTTTAAATCTGAATTTGGATTTGGTGAGTCTGACAGATTATTCTTAGTGACTCTATTGGGTACCACCAATTCAGATTCAACATTATTTCTGCAAGTCTCAGAAGCATTAAGTTTTGTGAATGGATAGAGGGTATTAGCATCCTGGTTGTTTTTCACTACATTGAGATTACCAGAGAACCTGAGTGTGAAAGATCATGGAGAGGAGTGTAAGAAATGGCACTAAAGGTATCATTGACTTCTCTCTATTTACTCAGATTCTGCAGTATACAACAGAAGGAACAAAGCAGGTTGTGTTGCTGCTACTGTTGCAATGACAAAGGATCCTCAGTCTCATAGCCATTGCAGTCCATTGTTTAAGATGTGAGCTTGTTGCTGCTTATTCAGGCAAAAGTCAGAATGCTGTTTTTTAATGAGAGTTTGATTAGACAGCAATAAAGACAAAAGTAAATAGGAGAAATGTTTATTAATAGGTCCCTCCATCCCTATCAACCAAAGAAAAGGCATACCTTAAAATATTGTTGTGGAAGGTCTAGGGTGTGTCTGTCTGTGTTCTTGTAACCCTTCACCTTTAAGTAGCTTTTCAAAACTATGTTATAAACATGTTGCTTCATCCTTGCCCTTTTAGCCTGTTAATGTCTAATTTAAGTAAAGCAGGATGCAATCCCCAGCAAGTTATCTGTTTCTCCTTTCTTGGACCATGCAAATCAAAACAGTCTTCTTCTAAGGAGGGTAGTGAAAAGTTTTGCCAATTGTGTTCATACTTCAGCTATTCCAACATTCTTTAGTTTAGCTTAAATGAGACATTTTAATCTTTGGGCTTTAATTATTCTGTTTCAAAATAAATTTTAAAAGATACTCTAAAGAGAAACTAAGATTAAAAAAAACAACAAAATAAAATATTTACCATAATGCAGGTACATAAATATGAACTAAAAATAGTTTTAGATTAAAAATTAATCTTTTTTATTTTAAAAATTAATTTAATTAAAATTTCAGATTAGGCTGGATAGAAATGATCCATTGCTGAATCTTAAAAAAAACTAGCTATAAATGTTACTAGTTTTCTACACTGTTGTTACAAGACTTGACTGACATCCGTGATGTACTCTGTAATATTTTTGAAATGATGAAATGTGTAATCCAGAGACTTGAAATATTTCAATACTTGTGTATAGGAATTTTCTTTCATGAACTAGAAATGAAAAAAGTGAGAATGTTTCCTTGCTCAAATCACATTAAATAGATTCCCTTATATTACTTGCATTCATTTTTAAGATTGTCATAAATGGTTACATAAAATACAGGAATACTATCTGTTGAAGAAGTTTATGGTTTTTATAGTCAATGTATGTATTCAAATTATAAATGTTTCTGCATAATCTCTGACCCAACAATACCATTCCATGCCACTCCAAGAATTCTTCCATCAAAAGTAAAAGCTCCAGCACATAAAGACATGAACCTCTATGTCCATTACCACATTTTTTGAAATCATAAAACTGTTTGGAACTTAATAACTGTTTATCAGTGGGTTTTGGCTGAATTGAAATTATGGCTCACTCATAGTACACATTACTGGGCATCTACTAAAGGTAATATGGTAGTGATATATGCTAGATATCATTAATATAATAGAAACACAATGTACTAAAAGTGTTTTGCAACTAAAAATCACTATACATTGTATGGCTTTACAAAGGAATGAAATGCTGATACATGCTGTAACATGGATGGACCTTGAAAACATTATGTTAAGTGAAAGAAGCCAGACACAAAAGGACAAATATTGTATGATTCCACTTATATGAGGTAGTTAGAATAGGCAAATTATAAACCCAGAAAATAGAACAGAGTGAACCAGGGGCTAAGGGGAGGGGAGAAATAAGGGCTTATTGTTTAGTGAGTACAGTTTCTGCTTGGGATAATAAGAAAGGTCTTAACATGGATAATGGCAATGGCTGCTCAGCATTGTGAATGGACTTAATACCAATAAATGATACACTTAAAATGGATAAAATGGTAAATTTTACGTTATGGGGCATTTTACCAAAATAAAAATATACTATAAAATAAAGTAAAAAATTACCTCATGCTAGGCGTATTATGAAGCTTGCATAAAATTGCACTTATTTTAGGAGCTTATATGGTTATTATCATATTTGGGGACGTGTAAAGAAATCAACAGCTTAAGTTGTCCTCTTGAGTTCTTTCTCTCCATCTTTCCAACCCAGTTTTTTCTAGATTAATAGTTTTGTCATGCCTCTCTTTGAATACTAGCATCAGTAGGAACGCTAGCTAGTACTGGTTTCCTTAAGTATCAGCTAAAAATTTTAATGTATTTTTATGCCGGTAATTGTTTTAGAACCTGGGAGGGATGTCATTGTTTTCTTAACTTGGCAAAAGCAAATATATTACTGTAGACAGCATTACTAGAAAGAAATAGTAACTTTGAAGTAGACGTATGTCCATCCTAAGAAAACTGAATATATTTCAAAGTAGACCACACCACTCAACTGCTGGCAATGTTCTTCTACATACTTGGCACTATAGTACTCTAAGTCTGAGAACTGTTTCTTTTTTGTAAAAATGGTTTTGATTGGAAAACCCTGAATAAATCATTTGGAATGTGTAACGTTTAGAGCTCCTTCTGGGATTCCTTTTCCAAGAATCAAGGTTCTTTGATTCACTATTCTCCTTGGCACTTGCTTCCTAGTCATCTCAGCAGCCTTTGTGCCAGTGCTAATGAAGAGCTCCCATTTTAGGTCCTAAAGCAGGGAGAACAATAAAAGGAGAACCTCATTTCAAGTACCAGAAATGTCTGGGCTATAAAGGACACACATATTGTCAAAGTAAGCCCAGAGTGGGGTGACATCACCAAGGTCATTCCTGGCTCCACACCCCCCCCAAGGAGGAACAACGAACAATTATTTGGAAACAGGACACTATTTGAGAGGATCCTAGAACATGGAGGTGAGGCTGAAGCACCCCCGTGCACCACAGAGACCAAGACAGACTGCATTAGAAGGGTGAGAGAAGGAGCTACACATTGACCACATTGCCCCTCCCCCAGGCCAGTGGAGCACCATGGGTGAGGTCTCCCCTGAACCTCTGGTTCCTCCAGTAGGAGAAGAGAACTGGGGGACAGCAAGCACCACCACTAGCATTGGGGTTGCTTTGTGGGAGCCACTGCTCTAATCTGCTCCACTGGGATTGCAGGGAAATCTGCAGGGTTTGACCACTAAAAGTTGGACTGTGATGAAGGGGGAAGGGGCATGCAACAGCCAGCACATGGATTGTGACAGATGGAATTCATACCTTCAGTGCCCAAGTAGTGATCACAACTGGCATCTTTGCTTATCTACAGAGCCAGGTTGGCAGGGCACTACAATCAGGGAACTCAGCAGGGTACAGATCCACCTGATACGCATCTGGCCCTTGAGCCTGGTTTGCCCATACCCAGGGAAAGAGCAGAGTCACAGCCCACCCACTGTGGAGTGTCTTCTGGCCATCTGACCAAAAGGGTTGGCAATAAATCCTGGAAGCTTTTTGGCCCAGTCGTGCTCCAGCCGCTCCAGCCAAGAGGCAGGCAGCCAGACCTCATCACTGGCTCTGGTACAAAGCAGAGCCAGTACCAGGTGTGGAGGGATCCTGTATCATGCACAGGCAGGGAGATTAATTCATATCCAAGGATGAGAGTAGCTCCCAGCTCCTCCCAACTGGGGAGCCTGTTTGAGAAATTAAGAGTAGCCTGCAGTGGCCCCTCCTCATCCCACCCAGGCAAAGGAACTGGGACTAGCCCCATCCCATCTGCTATGGATGTGCTGTGGCCCATCTGACTAGAAGGATTGGTGACAACTCCTAGAAACTGTGTGGCCCAGCAGTGCTCAAGCCTAGAGAAGGGTAGGCAGAGCTGATAGTCTGCAAAGCAAAGCCAGTGGCCTTGTTCAGCCACAGAACGTGGGGTGTGGATCAGCTTGAGTTAAGACAACAAAGAGCTTTACTGGCTTTAGAGCTGCTTCTCCTGCTGCACCCAGGCAGGAAATCTAATTCATAGCCCTACTCATCACTGAATACAGCCTTCAGCATGTCCAACTGGGGAACCTAAGCAGAGAGCATGGGAAGCTGTACAGCCCATTAAACAGCCCTAGATACAGTGGCATTTGAACAGACAGCACAGCCTGTGGCCTCCCCCATCTGCAGGGCAAAACCAGTGTCCTCACCTGACCAGGGAATTAAGTGCACACTCTGGCCTGATTTGGGTTCCCAAACAATGAACTATAAAGGCTCTGGGTCCTGTCCAGAGCCAGGTCCTATACAGGCTCTGATTCTCTGCCAGAAAACTAATTCATAGCCCCATCTACTACTATTACTGAATATAATACCCAGTAAAGTCTGGAGGAAGATCCCAATTACTCAAATATGCAGATACCAATGTAAGGAATCAAGGATCACAAAAATTAGGCAAATATGACACCACCAAAGGAAAGTCATAAAACTGCAATACCTGACCTTAAAAAAATGAAGATCTATGAACTATCAAAGAATTCAGAATAATCCTCCTAAGGAAGTTTAGTGAACTACAAGAAAGCACAGACAAGTAAGTGAAATTAGGAAAACAATGCATGAACAAGACAAGAAGTTTGACAAGGAAATAGCAACATCAAAAAAACAGGAACACTAGATTTTAAAAATACAATAACTGAACTGAAGAATTCAATAGAAAGTTTCAAAGGTGGATTCAACCATGCAGAAGAAAGAATCAGCAAACTGGAGGATAGGACATTAGAAATTACCTAGTGAAAGGAACAAAAAGGAAAAGAATAAAAAGAGTGAAGAAAGCCTATGGAAATTATGGGACACAATAAACTAAACAATGTTCATGTTATGGGAATTCCAGAAGAAGAAAAGAGAGAGAGAAAGGGGAAAAAAGTATATTTAAAGCAATAATGGATGAAACCTTCCCAAACCTAGGATGAGAAATGGACATCCAGATCCATGAAGCCCAAACAAGCCCAAATAGGGTGAACTCAAATAGGGCTACACTGAGACACATTGCAATTAAATCGTCAAAAGTCAAAAACAAAGAAAGAATTTTAAGACCAGCAAGGGAAAAGAGAGAAGTTATATACAAGGGAACCCTGGGATAATTGGATATTCACATGTAAAAGAATGAAATTGGACCACTGTCTTATACCACTCACAAAACTAACTTGAATTGGATTAAAGACTCAAATGTAAGACCTGAAACTATGCAACTGCCAGAAGAAAACATAGGAATAAAGCTCATTACATGGGTTTGGTAATGACTTTTTGGATATGACACTGAAAACACAAACGACAAAATAAAAAATAAACAAATGGAACTACATCAAACTAAAAAGCTTCTGCACAGCAAAGAAAAACAAATCAACAAAGTGATTGAAAAGACAACCTATAGAGTGGGAAAAAAAATATTTGTAAACCATATATCTGATAAGGGTTAATGTCCAAAATAAATTAAAAATTCATACAAATAAATAGCAAAAAAAAAAAAAAAATTACCCAATTAAAAATGAGCAAAGGACCTGAATAGACATTTCTCCAAAGAAGACACACAAAAAGCCAACAGGTACATGAAAAGATGCTCAATACCACTAGTCATTAGGGAAATGAACATTTAAACCACACTGAGATATTACCTCACACCTGTTAGAACAGTCATCCTGTTCTCCAACAGTCAGTGGAGAAAAGGGAACCCTTGGGCTGTTGGTGAGATTGTAAATTGGTAAAGCCAGTATGGAAAACAGTATGGAGGATCCTCAAAGATTAAGACTAGAACTACATATATCTAGCAACTCCAATTCTGGGAATATACCCAAAGAAAATGAAAACACTAACTCAAAAAGATATCTGCACCCCCATGTTCATAGCAGCATTATTTATAATAGCCAAGACATGGAAACAACCTAAGTGCCCATTGATGGACAAATGGGTAAAGAGGTTGTTTTATATATTTATAGATATATACATATCATATGTATATAAACACACACACTGAAATATTATTCATCTATAAGAAAACAAAGAAATGCTACCACTTGAGACAACAGAAATGGACCTTGAAGGCTTTATGCTAAGTTAAATAAGTCAGAGAAAGAAAGACAAAACTATATGATCTCACTTACATGTGGAACCTAAAAAAAAAAGAAAACAATCATAGAAAAAGAGATCAGACCTGTGGTTACAGGAGACAGAGGGTCAGCGGAGGGGAAATTGGAGGAAGATGGTCAAAGGTACAAGCTTCCAATTGTAAGATAAATACATACTATGGACATAATGTACAACACGATGACTATAGCTAACACTGACGTGTGATATATAGAAAAATCGTTAAGAATAAATTCTAAGCATTCTCTTCACAAAAAAGTATTATTTGATCTCATTTATATAAATTTCTATGTTTGTGTGAGAGAGAAGGACAGAATACAAAAATGCAAAAAGAAAAGTTGTAAAGTACGAAGCTGCTTAGGTTTATATCTCAATCTATAACAGATAACAATTTGTTTAATTTTAATAGGTACAAAAATAAATATTAAGCATAGAACAAGGAAAAAGAAAAACTGTGCCCAGTGTAGATGTCCTTAAAGCATTTGCAAAGGAGGGCTTTATTAGGTCTGTAAACACCTGCAATTACAGGCAAAATTCTATGTGTGTGTGTGTTGTGTATGTACTTGGGGAGTGGATGCATAGCCTTTATTGAATTATTAAAGGGGATGTTATGACCCAAAAGTTTAAAAAGCACTGGAAAGCCTGATCACAAAACAATTTTAAACTACTCTGATTATGTTTTTATAGTTTTCCTTCACTCGTTAACACTTCAAAGAACAGCATGTTAATGTGGAAAGAACCTCTGCCATTTAGGTAAGATGTCTGAGTCTCAGTGTAAAATTAGCATATAGTAGAAGGATGAAATTATATACCATAGATGAAAGTACCTAGCAGAGTGCTTTAAAACTAGTACTTATTTATGCAAGACATCTTCCCCTGCTTACTTATTTTCAGTAGAATGAAAGCATACTGAAAGCTGGTACAATGTCTTCTTTAAAGTTTTGTTTTGTAATGCTTACTATGCTGTTTGATGCGGATGAGCCAATATCCACTTAAGGGCATGTAAGCTCACAATAACTTTTGTTGAATATAACTGTTTGAATGTACGTTCACTATATTATTATATAGGGATTTTAAACTAAAATGTACTTGCACACATTATTTAGAGCCTAACTTGGATATTAGAGTAGGTGGATATACACCCCTGGAAAATAATAGCTAATTTCTTCACTAAAATCAAATTGCTGAACATCTACTTTGCATATACATAGCTAGGCACTGTATTATGAGTTGCAGGTAATAAAAAGTTGTTAGTCAAAGACTCTGCTCTCTAGGGTTATTTTAGAACAGCAAACCACGTTCAAACTAAAGGATAGACCAAAATAGAAAGTGCCATAGGAATTTAGACAAGGGAGAAACACATCTGAAATGAGAAAGAAGGTGGGTATGGGGAAGGGTTCATGGAAGAGGCAGTGTATGATGTGAGCAAGGTTTCACCGTGTAGCAGGGTGAGTGAAAGGAACAAATGAAGACATATAGTCGTGATATCATGAGGCACAAACTACAAATAAATATCACTTGTTCTAGGCTGGTCTTGAGGTAATTTAAGGGGATTAGTGAGAAACTAGATAAAGAGATATCTCTTTATATATTACTTATTAATAGTACTTTTGAACACAAGTATTTAATTTAAAAAAAAGAAAAATATGGGGATAGGAGATTAGGAGGTACAAACTATTATTATAAAATGAGCTATAAGGATATATTGCATAGCACAGAAAATATAGCCAATATTTTATAATAACTATAAATGGAGTATATGACTATAACCTTTAAAAATTGTGTCACTATATTTTACACCTGTAACTTATATAATATTACACGTCAACTATACTTCAATTAAAAATGCTATTTTAGTGAATAAAACACTAAGCAGTAAAATTTTTAAAAAAGAACTTAGAAGAGAACTTAAAAATAAAGACCGAAAGAACAGGTTGAAACAGCGCAGAAATCTTGCAATTAAGAGGCCATTGATAACTTTCAAAACAGCACTTTTTCTACCCATTCTCAGTGGAGGCAAAACCTTATTAATCCTACTATTTCTTTTTCTGTTTTTCAAAATCTCAGGATAAGTCTGTTTCAATTGTAGCTAATGGCAGTAATGCAGCATCAGAAAATGCCTTTTGTAAGGAGAGGGCAACTTTGAATCCTAAATCATTACTCAAGTCTTAAATGACTGATAACATTGACCACCACCAGACTAAATGTTTTTTTTACGTGATTGGAAAGCAACAGATTGATTTCAATTCTATTTTGTCAAATCTACAAAATAGTTCCTACAGTTCATTTAGCATCTAATAGCGTACATCCTTCTATTTGGTATTACTCCTCCTTAACACGGGGCAATTAATTTTTCCTTTCTCTGGGAAATGTTTTTAAAAAAGGAAATACAGTCAAAAATCAGTTTCAGTTAGGAAATCATACAACTATTTCTACCTAGGGCTTTGAATTTAGAAACTTTCCTCAGAAATTGTTTAAATAAAACGAAGTCCAAATTCAGAAATACCTTAAATTTAATTATCTTAGTTGCACTAAAATAACAAATTATATTTTCTATCTTGTTTTCTTTCTTCCCCAGAAGGTTTCTCCAACCCTAATCCATAACTTAGTGCATCCATCTCACCTATAAAATCACTGGCAGGTATGATGCCAGCTTTGGCGGCTCCAGTCCCCTAATCCTGCCCCATTTCTTGCCAAAGAATTCCGTTTCTTCAGAAACCAACTAACAGACATTTCGATTTCTAACCATCATTAGCATATTTTCATGTACTAATACTCAACATAAAAACACCTCTTAAAATTACAGAAATTTTTACTGTACTTAAGATCAATTGCACTAACCTGTATTTCATAAACCTTGGGCTACTTTCTTAAAAATGAATTATTATTTTAATATGTTTTTCACTTATGATTCAGAATAATTATTCATATAATTAAATATTTTACAATTAGGTAAGAAAGATGGAAAATAGTTTTGCTATTCTTGTTCTTTGTTCTCTCTTCTAGTTGGTGTGCCTGAGTCAAAATTTTAGAACACTGAAAATTTAATATTTCAAGCCCAAACCACATTTAAAGATAATAATAACAGCAAGCCAAAAAAATTTTGGTCCAGAGGTTTGCATGGTCCGGGGAACAGTTCTTTGAGTGGGCCATTTGGAGTGGGATTTGCCCACCCCCCTCCACTCCTTCTGCCTCATATACTGAAGATAGAGACAAAGAAACCAACTCAAATCTTTCCAAAGTGTATTTATAAATAGAGAATTTGTAATCAGAAAAACCATAATGATATATAATAGAAGTAACATGATTTTTCAGAACCAGTATCTTGTTCTAAAAGCAATATTTAAAAAAGGTGAGAAGGTTAGCTATAAACCCTGGCCCTCTTTTTCATTGGTCTCCTATTTTAATTTGTTAAAATAAAACCCATGGCCTTTTGAGTCAAACTGTCTCTTTAATTTCAGATTTAAAGATAACAAATCTCTTTTTAAATGGAATATTGGCACACAGACACCACACAGTCTGGCTTATTGCAACTGTTCTCTGTTGGTGAAGTGGCACATTTGCAATCCCCACCATAGCAATCTTCACCATTTCACAGAATATCATTCAATTGTACATACCTAGGTGGGCAACAAGAATGGGCACTTGAGCTCAGCAGCAAGGTGTTTGTGGGGAAATCCTAGGTCAGAACCCCTAAAAGGGGAGACTAACTTGAGGATGCCCAAATAACCTGAGGTTTACCTTGGCCACCTCCCCTGGCTTTCTGACTGTCTGTGGGAAAAGCCTCTCTGGAAACTCTTCTGAGGTTATTGGGGGAATCCTAGGACAAACACACTGCTTGCTTTTGCAGGAGGACTTGCCCCATACCCTACCCAGCTAAGTGTCTCACAACCTAGCTGGACTAAAAAAGCTTCCAGAAAAACGGGATAGGCTGACATTTGCATTTCTACTTCCACCTATTCTTATGCACATGGAGCAAAATATGTAGGTATAGCCCTCTTTCTCACACCCCAACTGATTCTGCTGTCCTCGAAACCCATCTGGTAGCTGCAGTGACTACAATGAAGGGAGTTATCGGAAACCATGTTGGTACTGGGCTTAAAGGATTTTTCATGCCATGCATTTTGGGGAAGGACATAGATAATAGTCCAAACGTGGTATAAGGCAATGCCCTTTCTGGGTCCTTGAAAAATCAGTCACGGAACAGAGGTGGTGGACAGGAGCTGACAAGAGCTGGCTTGCTAATGGGCACAGCATCCCCGGGGTGGGGGGAGAAATCAATGAAATGATTGACAAGAGAAGATGGTAAATGAAGGGAGGAGTGGGGACAAGTGCTGCTGAACTCCAGGAGGTAAGTTTCTCCTCTAATTTGAGATTCTTTCTAAAGGTTCAGTATTGAAGTGGGCGTTTGACGTTGAAACGTGCAGACCCATTCTAACTGGAAAGGGAGAAGACTGAGGAAGGCAAAAGGAGAGGGAAGATTTCCGATTACTTCTCCAGGCTGCTGACAAGAACCTGCTGCTCGCAAACCAGAAATTAACCAAGCGAAGGTTGAAGGTAGCAACGTAAAAGTGCAACTCAAATTATTTTACATTCTGAATCCTCTTCAATATCTAAGCGAGTGCGGCATAGCAATGGTTGATTATTTTAAGATTACAGAGGCTGACCGCCTTCTTTGTTTGCCCAGTAACACCGCTCCTCCAATAATCTCGAGCACTTGGCTGATTAACATTTCAATTCCAGTTGTTGCTCCTTTTCCCATTGCAGAAGGCGGCAGGGATATTCCCCGTCTTCCCTCTGTATTACAAACCCCATTACTAACCAAGCAGAAAGCACCGCGCAGTGTAGCCGAGGCTAATAATAGCCGGGCTGCTTACCTTCTCCGGAGGGATCGAATCAGCGCATGTCCCCGGCGCCGGCTGCCCCGGGGCCGCAGTGCCGCCGCGCCGGGTCTGTGCGTGGTCAGCTCGGCCGGCCCCCACCCCACCTGCCAGCTGCAGCAGCTGCTCCCGCCGCCGAGCTCCGGCCGCATGAAGTCATCCCCCGCGCCGGGCCGGATCGCCACATTCCGCGCCAGCCGCGGGGGGAGAGGGACCTCTCCCGGCTGCGGGGACCGGCTCCTGGAAACTGCGCTCAAAGATCGCTACCCTTCCCGGTTGTAGGGTTATTTTCTAGGAATGCTTTTACAGAAGAAGCGTCGCCGGCTGGTGGGCCGAGAGAGAAGAGCCAGAGTGACTTTCTCTGCAGAGCTCCTTTCCTCTGAGCGCTCCCCTGTCACTCCCGCGGCATGGACAGCTCCATTCCGCTGTGTGGGTTTTCCACCCTCTTCATCTTCCTTATCTGTATTGTTCATTTCGCTGAATTTGAGAGTGGGATTAGCTTTTAAAATATCATTCAAACACTCCGAAAATATTTTAAATGGGCGACTAGTTTTTCTAAGCCCCTTGTAGCAAGCTCCACTTTCCCCCAACACACGCACACACACACACAGTTACTCGCACGTACACACCCAGCCAAACCACTCACAATTATGAAAGCTGGGACCTCTCGCCCTCTTGCCTACGTAATGGAACAGGAAACTCCCAAAGGAGTGGGGAAGTAGGACCGGCTAGCGAAAGCACTCGAGGAAAGAGAGAGGGGTCGCCCCAAGATTTTGTTGCTGTTTAGTGGTGTCCTTAGTGGACAGATGTTCCCCCTCTAACCCCCTGGCCCCACCCCAAGTGGAATGGCTGGTCTGGTGACAGCTGTAACGTTTGGAAACAAAGAAACTGAAGCCACATTAACAGATGGCTGCACCTCTTTCTTTCCCGAAGGATTTATCAGAATTGGCTTTAGGAATAATATTAGCATATACATATATAATAAGCCCTTTCCTTCTCTCTTTAAATTGGCACCGGCTATTAACAGGTTTCTCACTCTCTCTCATCTTCCTCCCTCCCTCCCTCTCCTAAGCTGACCAGATCATCAGTTTCTGGACTTAAGGGGGAAAAAAGGCCAAGGATGTGCTCTCTTTACAGTTGAACCAGGGTTGAGCCATTCCCAAGTACAGAGGCTCTTTGACACTAGGGTTCTCTGTGAGTGAACTTCTAACATTCAGCTTGCTTTTGGAATTGCCCATCACTAGGTCCAGGCCAGTTTTATCCTTGGATTTGTCCAGCAACCTAAACAGTATAATTGCACAAGGCCAAGGCAGTACTTTTAATCTAGGAAGAGTTCCCAACTCTCTGTTTAGCAGTTCCAAAATTAGGAGGTAGTGTAGCAAACAGTTTCAACAAGGCTCAGTAAGAATTCTTGACCCTAGAATGTGGGCTTTTTAAAAGCTGGAACAACCTAATTCATCTCTCTGAATTTCACTTTCATAAAATTAGACCTCACCAAAGAGCAGGGGATTCTTAATATGTATCAAAGTGTATGTGGAATCTGGATGGGAATATTACATCTTTAATTTCACTAACCTCTAACTGGAATTTAGTATTTAGCATTTCCTTTAAATCTAAATGCAGACAACAAACCACAATAATATGAGGCGTACCTGTGACTATATCACCAGCAGATGTCACAGACAATTTCCTAAGGCAGTTTTTATAGATACCTCAAAGTATCACTACTCTGATGTTACAATCAAATCATCATTACCTTTTTTGTTTTATCTAATAGACTATATATATTTTAGAATGGTTTTAGATATACAGAAAAATTAAGGGGATAATACAGAGTTCTTATATATCTCATTCCCAATTTCCTCTATTATTGACACCGTACAATAGTGTGGTACTTTTTTACAATTAATGAGCCAATATTAATACAATAATGTCAACCAGAGTCTGTACTTTATTCAGATTTCCTTGGCTTTTGCCTAGTGTCCTTAATTCCGTTTCAGGCTTCCATCCAGGATACCACATTACATTTAGTTATCAAGCCCCCTTAGGCTCCTCTGGGCTGTGATAGTTTCTCAGGCTTTTCTTGTTTTTGATAACCTTGACAGTTTTGTTTTTTTTGATTTATTTATTTTATTTATTTATTTTTGGCTGTGTTGGGTGTTCATTGCTGCGTGCGGGCTTTCTCTAGTTGTGGAGAGTGGGGGTTACTCTTCGTTGCAGTGCGCGGGCCTCTCATTGCAGTGGCCTTTCTCGTTGTGGAGCACGGGCTGTAGGCGCGTGGGTCTCCGTAGTTGCGGCACATGGGCTCAGTAGTTGTGGCTCATGGGCTCTAGAGCACAAGCTCAGTAGTTGTGGCACATGGGCTTAGTTGCTTCCTGGCATGTGGGATCTTCCCAGGCCAGGGCTCGAACCCGTGTCCCCTGCATCAGCAGGTGGACTCTCAACCACTGTGCCACCAGGGAAGCCCTAACCTTGACAGTTTTGAGGAGCAGTGATCAAGTGTTTTGTAGCATACCTCACTAATGTAATCTGTCCAATGCTTTTCTCATGGTAAGACTGGGATTATGTTTTATTGGGAGGACAACCAGATAAAGTGCCTTTTTTATAACATCATATCAAGGGTACATGCTGTCAACGTGATTTGACTGTTGATGTTGACCTTGATAACCTGGCTGAGGTAGTGTCTCAGATTTCTCCACTGTAAAGTTACTCCTCCACCCCTTCCACACTACACCTGTTGGAAGGAAGTCACTATGTGAAGCACAAACCCAAAGAGTGGAGAGTTATGCTCCACCTCCTTGAGGACAGAGTATGTACATAAAGTATTTGGAATTCTTCCGCACAGAATTGTCTATTTTCCCCTAAATATTAATTTATTCAATTATTGATATTTATTTATATCAGTATAGACTCATGGATATCTATTTTATCGTTTGCGTTATAATCCAATACTACTTTATTTTGTTGTTTGAATTGTTCCAGCTTTGGCCATTGGGAGGTTTTGCTTTTGGTGCCTGTGCTTCTTTGACGTACTCCCTTTGGGGTGTGTGAGTTTGTGTGTGTGTGTGTGTATCTGTGTGTATATGTGTTTAGCATGCATGTTTGTGTGTGTGTTTAACACTTCCTGACTTTCTGGTACCACAAGATGCTCCAGGCTCAATTTGTGTATTTCCTGCCCCAGTCCTAGAATCAGTCATTTCTCTGAGGAGCCCTGATTCCTTTTATTGGAGAGTAGTAATAGAAACCAAGATCTGGGCTCTAGATGTGCTGTTGCTAATGGGGTATTATTTGATTAGGCTCTCTTAACTGAGAGAACAAAGAAATATATATGTATACTAACCCATGTATATACACACATATCAGTAAATATTTCTATATATAACTATCTATATCTATATTGAACTGAGTGTATACTGATGTCTGCAACTATAATCCGTTAACACTGAGATTATTTTAGCTTTCTCCTCTTGTTTATCTGTAAATTCATACTTCAATATTGAGAAATGTGGCTACCACCATCCACCATCTATTTATTTAATTGTTCAATTTCAGTACACATGTATCAGAATTGTTTACCCATCACCCCAACATCACTATTTTTAAGTATAGTAGTTAATAGAATCTCTGTTATATCTTGTTATTTAATGAGTTTAAGTAACCATTCGTTTCTATATCACAAATTTGGTTTTTAAAATATTCTAATGACTGCATTTAAAACATAGTAACTAGTTTCTTTTGAGATTCTATGTATTATATTTTATGAATTTAAAAGTGTTATTTTAAGACTATTTAAATGGGCTACTCCATATTGTCAAAGGGATCCACAGTAAAAAGGTTAGGATCTCAACCTCACAAAGATTACTGTCAGTTTATAATGAGATGATGTGAAATTGTCTGGTGCAAATGTTGGGAGCTCATGCTTGATAAGTGTTAGCTTTGCCCACTTGGGCAGGCTTCTTTCTCCTTTAAAGTTCTAAATACCTTGGAAGAGAGAACATGCTAAACCTTATGGTTAATAATTTATAATTTAGTGGAAGGATTTGCTAGGTATCAGTGTTGGAGGTAAAAGTCCATATAAGGTTGACGGAGGATGAGAAAAAGACAAGATGACCCTGAAGGTCAGGGGTTTTGTAGTTGAACAGACTGGGGATTGGATCCTTCCATTCACAGCCTGACTTTGTCTCATTTTTGAAATAAGGAGAACAATGGCTATTACATAGGCTTGTCCTTAAGAGTGAAAGTAGATGTTCAATCTTTTCTTTCAATTTGTTTGAGACAGTGGGGATTAAGTGTGGCGATTTGGGACAGTTACATAACATATTGGATTGTCCTTCCTTGTATAGTTTTCACTCTGTGAAGCCAGACTCACTGGAGGTATAGATAGTTTCTCATGATAATTCAGGCTCCTTCATCCATGAAAGTACTCTTGCCAGGTGCTTTTTACTCATGGAAGACAATCAGTGTTGATGGTGCTTGGGAAAAAACAAAGATTAAAGATATTAAATGGCAGGAATTAACTGCTTCAGATACTATACCATGACGAGAGACATAGGTGAAATAGAAAGAAAAAAAGTGAAATGAGAAATGTCTTACCACAACATGTACGGTTTGAATCTATCTGCTTGGAACTTGACATACACCAGTATGCCACATGATTTAATTTAATGAACAGTGGCTAGGGTGAGGTGAAATAGATCAGTTTTTTAATCTATCACTTTTCATTGAACAACCCTTTTTTAAAAAACAATCTTCGGATCAGGACTTTGAGGTCCGCAGTAATTCCTTTCTGATTTTCTGGAATTAGAGATCAAATGACCTCATGATATCATGGGTCTCCGCAAAGGACAATATGAAAACATGAGCCAGAGGCCCTGGGTGCCTGAAACTGTCAGCATTAGAACCACTCCTTTGGGTTAAGGAGTCCTTCCAGAAAAGACTCATTTAAATGCAAATATACTATCAGGAGGGGTAACCATGTATCCAGTATCTGATTAGCAGCCATTAACAATTTAGCAGAGATTAGCTTCTCAGATTTATTATGGAGAGGAGTTGTCAGGGTGATTTGGCCCAGGCATCTGTCATCCACTGACTGCCAGGTCTCCTGCCCTCTTCACTACATAGGGGTCTGCCTAAAGCTGGGAACTTAGTTTACTAGGAAAGAATTGGGCACTCACTGCATGACAATTAATATTGTTTTACATAATTTTGACTTATGAGAAGGGTAAGAGGAGAATTTCTATAATAATAGTACCTTTGTGTGTGTGTGTGTGTGTGTGTGTGTGTGTGTGTGGTAGCTGCTCAGCTTAGGTTGATTAATCATACTCTACAGAAATCTTAAAATTTTATGATAAACATCTACCCTTTCAATGAGGCCAGAAAGTATATCATGTAAAATACGCACAAATGTAGTCCAGGGATGGCAAAGCTATAGTAATAGAAATAGAATTGCGTTCAAGTAATTATAGCTGGACTAAAAATTTCCTGCACTAATATGAAAGCACGGATACAAGAGTACAAGAAAACGATCATTCATATGAAGATTGATATTGAGTATCTGTAACAGAAATAGGAAAATGGAAGAAGGGAAATGACTACAAACAGAACAGTAACTGTTTCTTTAGACATCGCTAAGAATTCACCCTGTTTTTACTGGTAAGGAGTTGACATATAATACCAGATCTATATAATACAGGTCGTATTCTGTAATTGGAAGTCTAGATTTAATTGCGAAATGTATGTTTACTTAAGTGAGATGCTTGGTAAATGGCATATGATACATTCAATAGTGTGGTGTAAGTAATTCTCAAATAAACCCTTTTTAAAAAAAATCATCATGTGAAAGTCATGAAATAAAACAATGTACTTAGGCATTGCTCTTTAAATTTTTTAACCTTAAATTTTTAAAGAATCTAAGAAAGCCAAAAAAATCCCTTCTGGAGAAAGGTATACTTTGAATAAAGCTTTTGTATTGTAATGAATAGATTATTAAATAGTAGTTATAAAGAATGATGTCTCTGTAATTATTCATTTTTTTATAAAAATGAATATTCAACTTTTCAAATCAAATTTAAGCTAATACGAAGAGGAAATTTAAATTTGATTAAAAAGTAAGTTTCAGTGAACTGTGTTTGGTCATCAGGCAAGTTGATGTTCATCCGTTCAGCCGATATTGATGGAGTGTCTAATATGTGCTGCTGTTCTAGGCACTAGAGCACTAGGCTCTAGGAGTGAATAAGTAAATCTCTTCTTCATGGATCTTATGTTCCAGTGGACGGAGACCACCATAAATACATAAATATAGCATGTTAGTTAGTGGAGGGACCATGAAGGAGCAGTGTAATGATGCAAGGTTTAGGGCAAGTATATAGGGTGGTCAGGGAACATCTGAGCAGAGATTTGAAAGTATGGGAGCAAACCGTATGAATACACTGCAAAAGAGGCTTAGTGTATGCAGGTGGGTGGGCTTATACTTTATGTGTTCCAGAGACTAGGAGGTTTGTTTGTAGTGAAATGATCAAAGGGGAAGTTGTTAGAAGATAGGGTTAGAAAACTAGGTTAGCGAAAAATCCTTTAGGGTCTTTTAGGCGATGGTCAAGAGAGAACTTCAGAGGATTAAGAATTTGGTTTTGGACATACTAAATTTGTGATGGCATATGTGGACATATGAAGTAGACAACTGGATATACTAGGCTGAAATTCGGCAGCAAGTGATTATCATGGCTGTAGATGAAAATCGGTAAATAATCATGGTATTTAAAGTCTTTAGATTTAAAGATGAAATCACTTTATAAGTAGGTGTAGGCAGAGAATACATGACGTTGAAGGACTGAGCCAGGAGACATTCCATTATCTAGAGGATTCGGCAAAGGATATAAGAAGTGAGCAGGGACATAAGAGGAATTGTCTCATGAGCCAAGTGGTAGGTGTTAGAAGGAAGAGGGAGTTATTATTAATCCTACTGGTAGATTAAGATGAGAACTGATAATTTAATATAGGACTTGGCAACATATAATAGATATCACTAATAACCTTAAGAAGATAGTTTCTATGTAGTGGAGAGGACAAAAATAGGTAAGTGGGAGATAAGGAAATGAAACATTAAGTAGAGCTATATTTTTTGAGTAGTTTTGCTATAAAGAGGAGCAGAGCAATGGGGCAATGATTAGAATTGGATATGGGAAGAAAGAAAGAATTTTTCCCTTTAAGATGGGATGTATTAGATCTTTGCATGCTAATGAAAGCATCTGGTAGAGAGCAAATAATGGAAGATACAGGGAAGAGGTGACGCAGTAGAAGAGAAATCCCTGATTAGGCAAGAAGGGAGGTATCCATTGCAGAGTAGAGGGTTCGGCCTTAGAACAGAGGACAAACATTTCTTCCGCCAAAGGAAGATGGAAGGCAGATCCAGGTAGGATGGTAGACTTGGTGTTTGGAGTTCATAGATATTCTATTTTGATCCCTCCTATATTCTCAGTGAAATAGAAAGCAGCTGAGAATTTAGAGGAAGACATGTTATAGATGTAAAGAAAGGGGAGTTATGAAATTGTTCTCTAGGACAGAAGAAAAGAGAATTGATTAAGCGATCAGTTTTCTAGTAAGAACTAAGAGTTCACATGGGGTAAAATGATTATGAATTTAAATGAGGCAAATTAGAAAGGTTGCTCATTTTTTTCTCCAGCCATGTTTAGTTGTTTGGCCCAGATGCTGAATTGGCATAAGTTCTATTTCACTAGGGTTGGCATTTTGCACTGCCAATATGACTGAGCGTGAGGGCCAAGGGACTTCACAGTGTCTATGCAAAAGAGTGATTCTAATGACAGACCATGGGCTCTAATCAGGGTAAGCAGAGAACTGAGGAATTATGCCTTGAGCACTACACTTGATTTTAACTGTATGTTGGAACACAAAACTGAAAATCTTGACTGATAATGGTATGGTAAGAGCAAACACAGCTAGAACCTCCACATTTCACCCTGTTACACAGGAATTCTCCATGTTTCTTTCAGCTGAATTCCTGTCTGTAATTTCTTGATCCTTAATTCAGTGACATTATCTGAGGTGAGGTATGCATTTTTGATAAAGTCTTTCAGAAATGCATTTTACAAGACTACTTTTAATTTTAAAGTTGTTAGACTAGAAATAAGTTTAAGAGAGCTTGCAATGTTTTCAAGTCCTTTTCTTTTCTCTAAAGAGACATTAGTTTGACTATTACACCTAGCTCCATCCTTCAGGTATTCTTCCTCTGGCACTGAAAATAGGAGTAAAATGTAAAAATTAAACAAACATATTATATTCAAACAGATATGTATCACTGCTTTCTTTCTAATATGGGCCAAATCTTGCTATTGACACCATGTCCATTTTTTTCCCAGTGTAACTAGCTTATTACTAGTTTTCCCTTCATTGTGTGTATGAGACATGTTTGCCCCCTCATGGATGAATGTGGAACTGTCACCATGAACTTTTTCTTGTGTTTATTAGGGAAAAATAGACTGAAAGTATAGATATTGTGGTCAATGGGAATTATTTTTGAAGGAAATGTTGAGGCTGACCAAAAGAGGTTGAAATCACTAGATGTTTAACCTTCTTCCATTAGTTTCAGAACTTGGGATTATGTTAAGAACCACAATTTAACTGAATCTGGAAGAAGATGAGAGTCAAAAAAGTTTAAATTTTGACATCCTTTTAAAATATGAGAACACAGGGCTTCCCTGGTGGCGCAGTGGTTGGGGGTCCGCCTGCCGATACAGGGGACACGGGTTCGTGCCCTGGTTTGGGAGGGTCCCACGTGCCGCGGAGCGGCTGGGCCCGTGAGCCATGGCCTCTGAGCCTGCGCGTCCGGAGCCTGTGCTCCGCAACGGGAGAGGCCACAACAGTGAGAGGCCCGCGTACCGCAAAAATAAAATAAAATAATTAAAATAAAATAAAATGAGAACACAGAATTGTGAAGAAAGCTAGTCTCACTCTTATTTAAATATTAAAATGCTTAATATTTGTAACTTAACTCAGAAGGATGAGATGGCTTTTCTTAAATTAGTTTAAGATTATATAAATATAAATAAAGGAAAACCTGCCATTGATTCATCTTCACCTGCTACATACAGAATTATACAAGTTATGAGAAAGTCCATTCTTAGGACGGTGTGAACAACAATGAATCTGACTTTCCCTTAAGTGTTCTCCCTAATTTTCTAGAAAAAATAACTTCAATGTGCTGAATTAGACATTTATGACTTATTTGCTTGTCACTGTTTTAGTTTCTAGGAATAAGACCCAGTCTCTTTCCTCAAAAGAGTTGCAAGTTGATATAGAGACAAAAATTGCAATAAAGCGTAATAAATTCCACTGCAGAAGTTTGTACTTGATATAAATTAATATAAGTGCAAGCAATGAATTTTAAGTTCATTCTAGAGGAGTGGTTCAGAATAGCTTCATAGAGGAGAAGACCTGGGCTGTCTTGGGAGATGTTTAAACAGATGAGGAGTGCAGCCGGAGGTGGGAAGGCAAAGGCAGTGGAGCCTTAGAACGCAAATGTTCACAGACATGATCTTGTGGCTTATTCACGATTCTTACCGACCTGATAAGGACACCTGCTGGTAGCTTCATCATCTTCATCGTCACCATCATCATCATCACCATCATGTTAATAAAGAATGGATATTTTTGCCAGGTAGTCAAACAAGCTCTTTACATGTAGCACCTAGATGTTTTCTACCATTCACCTTATGAGTTCAATCATTGTAATTATTCTCATTTTTGACATACAAAAATGAAGACTTAGAGAGATTAAGTAATTTGTTCAAATCTTGGTGTGCGCCCTTTCAACTCCATGCTCTGTACCTCTGTGCTTAACAGGCTAGGATGATTTGCCCATATTAAGGGCTCAAATATTGGTTGATAAGTATAATAATCTCATAAAAGTTAAAGTGAAGTAATCTGCTTTGATGTTTATGATGCAGTCTGGTGAATGCACTTAAGTGTCAATAGATGAATAATAAAAGTTAGAAACACACAAAAAATAGAGAATAAAAATTCATATATGTATGTCTGTTGGGAACCAAAAATCCTCTTGAATGTCTAACTTCTTAGTAAATATCAGGATATCACATACACATCATTAGGCAGCATCAGTGGAGTATCCTCTGTACCCTGCAAGAGGGCAATGTTATAGATGCACAGAAAGAAAATTCATATTTCCTGCACATTACAAATAAGTACATGCTATGATCACTCTTTAAGAATGAAGTAATTTGAATTTTTAAATTTTCCTTATCAATTGGTGTATATGAATCATATTAGGTGAAGAATTATTGGTGGATTGGACATTTTATGTTTTAATTCTTTACAGAAAACAGTAAACAAATCCTTTTAGGCTTAAAATATCACCTTCAGCAAATGAGTTATTATACTGAAGAAAGTGATGAATTCAGTAAAGTGTCTGGAATCTAAAATATTGTTATATAAGAAGTAACTGAAGGAACTGGGAATAGATGAGATGAAGCAAGACCAGGAGAGAAGTAGGTGGTCGCTCTAAACTATTTTAGGAGTTGTCCTATGAAAAAGGGATTAGACTGTCCCACACTGAAGATTTTAGACCAAGTAGACAGGTTTAGGTTGATAAAAGGATGAATATTTTGACAAGTAGAACCTTTCAACTATAAAATGGACCGACTGCATTTTAAACTCAAGAACTCCCTGTTACTGAAGTGCTTTAACAGAGGTTGAAGTTAAGCAGTTGGAAAAGTAAGAGCCTTTACAGTGAGAAAATTCTATGATTCTATGGTTTTTCAACTCATAAATTTGTGTAGTGCATCCATTTTACTCATTGTATACACTTAAGTATATTGTTCCTTGAAATGGCCATTCAAAGTTGTTTCCTGTGCCACACACTATGAATGTTAGGGTTGGTCCTGTGTAAATCTTACCCCCATTGACTTAGTATTAACCCTAAACAAGCAGCTTTCTTCCATAAGGACACAAAAAAGAGGTTCAGAAATGTCCAAACTAAGTTTTTATAAAACTGTGTTATCAAATCTTATTTATCAATAAACTTCAAACATAGCAGTATGAGTTCCCATATACCCTTTACTCAGCTTCCCCAAATGTTAACATTTTATATTACTAGAGTGTAATTATTGCAAGCAGAAAGTTTACATTGTCACAATGCTACTAACGATTTATAGACTCGTATTCAAATATTGCCTGTTGTCTTGTGGTCCAGATTCAAATCTAGGATCCCTTATTGCATTTGCTTGTCATATCTCACCATTCTTCTCTAATCTAGGATAGTTCCTCAGTCTTTTTTTGTCTGTTATGACCTTGAACTAAAGGAAAATCCTAGCCAGTCGTTTTGTAGAATTTTTCTCAAATAGGGTTTGTTTGATATTTTCTCATGGTTAGACTGAGGATATGTATTTCTTGACAAGAACACTTCAGGAGAGATATTGTGTGATTTTCAGTACATATTAGAGGTACAAAAAAATCTGTATGTCTCACTACTGGTGATGCTAACGTTGATGACTTAGTTATAATGATAGCTGCAAAATCACTACTTTTCCCCTTGTAATTATTTGAGATTGTTCAAATATTCTGTTTCTTGATTAATTTTCCCATACTAATTTTAGCATCCATCAATAATTTTTGGCTTCACCAATTACTGTGGTGTTTGAAGATTGTTCATTTTCATTTCCCATCATTCCTTCTACATTTATTAACTATAATTTGAGTATAAGAAAGAGCTGTTCTTCTCCTTCATTTATGCATTTATCTGGTTATTTGTTTATATATATACATATATCAGTGTAAACTTGTGGATATTTATTTTATTCTATGGGTTAAAATTTATTACTATCATTAATTGTTTTGTTTCTCAAAGTGTGCCATATTTGGTCACTGGTAGTCCTTCAAGCTGTCTCCTATATTTTTCCTACTTGGCCATACAATTTTTGGAGTAATATCTTACTTTCTGACACCACAAAATGCTCCAGACCTATCTTGTACTTTCCTCTGTCTCAGCCTTGAATCAGTCATTTCTCCATGGAGTTCTTGTTCTTTGCATTAATAATGGTATTCAGAAACCAGAACCTTGGTATGAGGTGCACTCATTACTATCCAAGCTACCTCACTGTGTTTTCAGCAGAGAGAGCTAAAAGTATATATATGAATACATAAAAATATACAAATATCTCTATTTTCATATTATCTATCTGGGTGTGTGTGTATACACACACACATGTGCACACACATTATCTATCATCTGTCTATCTACATATACATACAACTTCAAATTGATATATGAATTCAAATTGATACCTTGATTCCAATCCAACACCACAGGGTTTATTCTAGCCTCCCTTACCCTTTCCTTATTTGTAACTCTTTTCTTTAACAATTAGAAACCTGATTCTCATTATTTGCAGTCTATTTATTCGTTTGCTCAATTCTGGAATACACAAAAAATATTTAAAAATCAGTAACCTGTACATGTGTGAAAAGTAAATTTACTAACAAGTTCAATATTTGTGTACATTTCTTTTTGTCTTTAGCTTTTCAGTGTATATTGTGCATGGTTAATTACAGTATATTAAGATACTGTTTTCCAAAGCTACTTAGGTTAGCTCTTTCCCACCTCCTTCAGTGTGTTTTTTTTCTTCTGCAGTGTGAGAAAATCCAGTACTTTGTGTTCAACTCAGACTACCGAACCAGAATTTCTAGCAGAAAAGGTCATAATCCATATGTGCAATAAGATCCCCAGGTGATTCTTTTCATTGGGGAAATCTGAGGAACACTGCTTGATGTCTCTACAATTAAGATGTCTAAAATGAAACTTCAATTATTCCTTCTTCCAAACTGTCCCATCCTGCAAATCTTTTCTTCCTCAGTGAATGGTGCCATGATTCACACAAAAACTAACTCAATGCAAAAACCTGGGAATGATCCTCAATTCCTTACTTTTCTTCGCTTTCTGCATAGACTGCATCGTTAGGTCCTCTGGAATCTCAACTCTCTCTCTCTCTCTCATCACATATATAATGTTTCTCTTCATCTTCATTGCCACCATCTTAGCCACTACCATTTCTCCTTTGCTCTACTTGAACAGCCTAGTATCTACACAGCTATCTTTTAAATGAAACTATCTTTTCATTTAATTGCTTTCTCTTGCATCTTAGATAAAGTCAAAATCCTTAGCCTTAGAGATTCTGGCCTTGCCTTTTCTTGTAAGTTGTATTTTCATACTTATAAGTACATGCACACTCACACACACACACACACATATAGTTGGTATTGTTAGTTTAGGCTTTGTTTGCCCTCCCATCCTAGCATGAGAAAATTAAGAAGCAAAGTCAAACCAAAAAAAAAAAAAAAACTTTAAAAATAAATTTGAATAATATCCTTTCCCTCCAGAACATTTCTTTAAAGTAGTATTATCATTAATGGCAGTACAGACCAGAATTTTTTCCCTTAGACATAAAGGCATGGTGAAGAAGTCTCATTAAAAACTGGAATCTAAGCTTTCAATGTCAAATTCTGTCTCTAATCTTCTGCAGTAAGCCATAATGATTAAAGTATAGGAATCTGAATCAGAGGTCTGGTTTAGTATAATCTTTTTTTTTTATAAGCTTTGTACCTTAGACAAGTCATTTATCTCTCCGTTCCTTAATTTCTTCATTTATAAATGGAGATGTTAAGAGTATTGATATTCAAGGCTAATGAAAAAAGAATGCATCTAAGTATTGTATCAAACACTTTAAAAAGTGACCAGTTCAGGTTCTCTGCCCATTTTTAAATTGGAATATTTGGGAATTTTTGATATTAAATTGTATGATTTCTTTAGATAATTTGGATATTAACTCCTTATCAGATATATCATTTGCAAAAATCTTCCATTCAGTAAGTTACCTTTAAATTTTGTGATGGTTTTCTCCTCTCTGCAAAAGCTTTTCAGTTTGATATAATCACACTTGTTTAATTTTACTTTTGTTGGCCTTGCCTGAGGATATAAACCCCCCCAAAAATATTGCTAAGATCAATGTCAATGTATTTTTCCTAGGGGCTTTATGGTTTCAGGTCTTAAATGTGAGTTTTTAATCCATTTAAAATTTATTTTTATGTATGGTATAAGGAAATAATTCAGTTTCATTCTTTTGCAAGTAGTTGTCCAGTTTTCCCAACACCATTTGTTGAAGAGGCTGCCTTTTTTTCATTGTATGTTCTTGCCTCCTTTGTTGTAGATTAATTGATCACATAACTGTGGGTTTATTTCTGGGTTCTCTATTCTATTCCATTGACCTATGTGTCTATTGTTATGCTAATATCATACTGTTTTGATTACTATAGCCTTGTAGTATAGTCTGACATGAGTGCATGTCATACCACCAGCTTTGTTTTTCTTTCTCAATATAGCTTTGGTTATTGGAGGTTTTTTGTCTGTTTGTTTGGATGATTCTATACAAATTTTAGGATTATTTGTTCTAATTCTGTGAAAAATACCATTGGTATTTTGATAGGGGTTACATTGCTTTGGGAATACATGCAAATGACCAAAAGACACATGAAAAGTTGCTCAATATCACTAATCATCTGGGAAATGCAAATCAAAACCACAATGAGATATCACCTTACACCTGTCAGAATGGCCATCATCAAAAAGGGAATCCTTGTGCACTGTTAGTGGGAATGTAAATTGGTGCAGCCACTATGGAAAACAGTACAGAGGTTCCCCCAAAAGTTAAAAATAGAATTACCATATGATCCAACAATTCAACTTCTGAGTATCTATCCAAAGAAAACAAAAACACTAATAAGAAAGGATGTATGCACCCCTCTGTTAATTGGAGCATTACTTATAATAGTCAAGATATGGAAGAAGCTAGTGTCCATAAATAGATGAATGGATAAAGAAGATGTGGTATATATATATACACATATATAATGAAATATTACTTAGTCATAAAAAAGAATGAGGGCTTCCCTGGTGGCGCAGTGGTTGAGAGTCCGCCTGCCGATGCAGGGGACACGGGTTCGTTCCCCGGTCCGGGAAGATCCCACATGCCGCGGAGCGGCTGGGCCCGTGAGCCATGGCTGCTGAGCCTACACATCCGGAACCTGTACTCCACAACGGGAGAGGACACAACAGTGAGAGGCCCGCATACCGCAAAAAAAAAAAAAAAAAAGAATGAAATATCTTCACTTACAACAACATGGATTGACCTAGAGTACTAGGTGTGCTAAGTGAAATAAGTCAGACAAAGAAGAACAAATACTGTATGATTTCACTTATATGTGAAATCTAAAAAATAAAACAAAGAAAATAAAACAGAAACAAACTTGTAGATACAGAGAACAAGCTGGTGATTACTAGAGGGGAAGGGGGATAGGGGATTGAGAGAAATAGGTGAAGGGGATTAAGTGGTACAAATTTCCAGTTATAAAATAAATGTCTTGGGGATGCAATATACCGCATAAGGAATATAGTCAATAATACTGTAATAATTTTGTATGGTGATATATGGTTACTAGACTTACCAGGTGACCAATTCAAATGTATTTAGATGTTGGATCACTATGTTGAACACTTGAAACTAACATAATATTGTATGTCAAATATACTTCAATAAAAAAGTGACCAGTTAACATTAATTGGTATTATAATTACATTTCCTCTGCATAAAGGTACATTTTATTGATTTTTTCATTATAAAATATAAAAGTACCTTTTACTTTCAAGATGAGTTCTAAGATTACTTGTTAATGTTAATATGGTAATTTAAAATATGTCTAGATATAGTTTAATTTTAATTGCCTAACACAAATATGTCTGATATTCACCATTATGAATTAAAACCTATTAGTAAAGCTGTCAAATGAGTCACCAAAACATTTTTGTTTATTGCCTCTCATTGAACCCTAAATGCTAACAAGACTTTTTGTTGGAATGAGGGATCAAAATTTTATACTTTTTAAGAACTAATGCCATAGCTGTTTTATTTTTATAAATAAAGCTATTTCCATTTACTTTGTAGTGTACAATTTTTGCATGGCCTGGAAAGAGCAAAATTATTCTTTGGGCTGACAAAAATGATAAAAAGGCTCATTGCTGATGAAGGGAAGAAGACAAAGAGGAATAGAGAAAGAAGGATTAGTTCCTCTTTCAAAAGGGGGGGCAAGATACCAGAGCTTTCTGCAGGGAAACTGAAGCACACCTTTCTTTCTGAGATTTGAAAGGAAGAGATGCCCTACATTTAAATATCTAGAGTATATCTTCCATTTAAAAATGAACCTAGCTAATCATCCAGTGAGGAAGAAAAGAGTAAAATAGCCTTTGATCAAGTCCTTTTTGTGGTGTTAAATGAAACTAATTATAATGAATATCACATATCTAATGAGTTCAAGAATTCCCCTTGGAAGAATTGGTCTGTCCTTTACAAAAAAGAGAGTTCAAGTGAGTTATTTGCATTTGGTAGGGAAGCTCTACTGTCCAAATCATACTCATTTAAAGGTCCAGTTCAAAGTCTGCCATAATTTGCTATTATATATGTAATTTTTGAATGTAATATACAGTTATATAGGTATATAACATCAACAAGAAATCTTATCTGTACTTCTTTGATTAGGCTCCCTGTAGTGACGTATTTCTCCTTCCTTTCCAAATACTGAGTGGTGATAGTCATTTTTAACTGAAGTGAAATAAATGATTGTGCATATCACAATACGGTTGAGGAACTTAGAGGAACATTAGAATTCAGGATCATGATTACTCACTGACTTTCTTCATGAAGTTGTCAAAATTACTTATTACTAAAACTCCTATTTTCTGAGTATTGACAAGGTTCTTGTGACATTTATGTAGATTACATTAATGATTTTATAATTTTAACAGTTAGAAGTTGATGCTCTTTCCCATTATTTGCAAATATTTATTTTTGAAAACCCTTCAGTAAACAATAGTTTTATTTTAAATATATGAAATTTTGAAATTATATTTTAAGTAAATAAGGCCATTAGGTTTGAGGATTGACCTATTTTTTCACTAATCTTGTCAGTGCTGTTTGTTCCAAATCATCCCCTTTATGCTAAAAAGCAAGGGCTCTTTTTTTTTCTATTTTTAAGGAGACTGTGTAGAAAGTTTCTTTGGGAAGGATGGAAATTCTCTGAAAAACATGAAGTCTAGGCACCTATTTTCAGAAGAAGTATTTCCCATCACTATCCCTCATGGGCGTCTGTGCCCAGTAGTTCTCAGAACTTAATTTACAACCTGCTATGAGCATTGGACACAATCACTCCCTCCTTGAAGCACTTGCTTTGATACAACCCCCATTCCTAGTTTTCCTCTGGTCTCACTCATCATTTTACCTGAGTCTCCTATACCGGACATTCTTCCTCTTCCAGACGTTATGACCTCTTCTCTTTACCTGGCGATCCTGCTCTTCGTAACCCGTGCGGTCTCCTGGAGAGTTGGTAAGATTTGCTACGTTGAGGCAACGTTCTCGGTAAAACTATTGCTACCCATATTTTGAAGGGCAGCCATGGACCGGCTTAACCCGCATTTCCTATGTGGAAGGAAATTTCAGAATGCTGTTATATTGCTGTTTCTTGCTGCTATCAGTGTAGTCTTTAGAAGAGAGATGAACTCAGGCTAGAGCTAGCCAACCTTCAAACAGAGATGAAAGGAAATGTTGCTTTAATAATGGAGGTTCTATTTCCTGTGGCCTGTAATCTAAACTGATTGAGACTATGGTAAATTAGGACCATGAAGGGTAGAAAAATCCAACTGTTTCTCTGCTTGAAACGGAAGTGGTGACAAGACATGGCTGCAAAACAGCAGCCATTGCAGGAGATTTGACTGAGACCGCAAGTCTCTTTCAAGCATCTTTCTTTGAAATTTAAAACAAGACAGCAGGGGCTTCCCTGGTGGTGCAGTGGTTGAGAGTCTGCCTGCTAATGCAGGGGACACGGGTTCAAGCCCTGGTCTGGGAGGATGCCACATACCGCGGAGCGACTAGGCCCGTGAGCCACAACGACTGAGCCTGCGCATCTGGAGCCTGTGCTCTGCAATAGGAGGGGCCGCAATAGTGAGAGGCCCGCGTACCGCGATGAAGAGTGGCCCCCACTTGCCACAACTGGAGAAAGCCCTCTCACAGAAACGAAGACCCAACACAGCAAAAATAAAATAAATAAATAATTTAAAAAAAAAACAAACAAACACACAAGACAGTGGAAGCCACTCCAGAGTCAAAGACTAGATTAAGGACAATACATTCCCATGTGCCCAGTCATCTCCTGTACTTTGCCTTACCTCCTCTCAACTTCACCTCTGACTCTAGCCAAAGCTCTAGTGAAAAATCCTGTGCAGGCTTTAACTCTCTTTGCCTGACAGTACCCTACCTCAAAGCATGTACAGGGTATTTTTCTTTTCCTGCCCCAGGGCTTTTCTAACTCTTTGGCATGAGACCCCAGTGGCAGCCCCTTCAGCCTTATAACTTGGGGAAATTTGGGTGACCTTAAACTAATAGGAGATGTGAGCCAGTTGTTGAATGCTTCTCCATGTCTCCTCAGACTGAAAAGTTTTGAGAATCATTTCATGAGGTTCTTTAGAAAGTCACACATAAAACCAGTCATCGGCCTTGCCTCTAGTGAGACCGCTTTCTTTTCTCCCCTGTTCAGTCTCCAATCCCTCATGTCTGCTCCTTGCCAACAGACCTCCCAAATAAACTACTGGCACACAGAAGAATCTTTTGGGCTCTGTGTTAAGTATAAGGGTGACCTCATCTAAAACACCACCCAAACCTGTACCCTGAGAGGGCTCCCCGAGAGTTGAGATAGGATGGAATGAGCACCACACAGAGATCAGTCAGTGCACAACCACAGCTGTGAAGCTGAATAGTTATAACTAGATGAAAACTTTGGCAGTGGTAACTCACACATGGGGCTGGTGGGAAACAAACCTCAACTCTAGTGAGTTTTTGATGGGCTTGTTTCACAAAGAACCCCCAAGCCTGACTTGAAATGCTGTCTGGTCCCTAAACTTGCACCAGCAGGAAATGGCCCATGAAAGTCTTTAGGATACCCTTCTCTTTAAAGTTGATATCAAGTAGGACTATGGAGGATAATGAACAAAAATTTCTTTGCAGAGAAAGGAGTCAGTGAAGGAATTGATTCTACTTACAGAGAAGAGCATGTTTGTTATCACTGCCCAGCAGGGTTAAAATTACTGTGGAACTTTTCCAAATGTGAACTTTTACTGTGTATTATTTGTTTTGGCAGCAGATAGCTTTAGTTTACAGATTACTGGCCCATGAGGAGTCACATTTGCACTTTGTGGAGATGACTGAATCACAAAGGGATCCTGGATTTCTTGGTGAATACACTACTGTCATAGGGCTTGGTGCTTGTTTCTCTCAGGAAAAGAGTGAAACTGTTCTTTTTGGTAGAAAGAAGGATGCATATTGATATTTGAATGGCTAAAGAGGAAGACTGGCTAAGACTAACAGTTTTCTCACAATATCTGTTCTCTTCTCATACCTTAATAGAATTTCCTATTTTTACCCAGGTGCAAAAATACTCATAATAAAGATCTTTTCCTATGTCCTGGCCAACAGCACATAAGCAGAAATGACTTGTGCAAGTTCTGGGATGCGTCCTTAAAGTGAGGGTGATGCTTTTCCTCTCCACTTTCTCTATCCTGGTGCAATATGGTTATGAAGGCTGGAGTGTCATCTCAGATTATGACGATTAGAGCCACATCCTAGGCACAGTGAAGTGAGAAGCTGAACTAGAGTCTGTCTTGTACAACATCAGAGCCACTGTACTACTCTTGAACTGTCCACATCTGAATGCATAAGTGAGAGAGAGAAAAAAATCTGCCTCTAGAGACATATTATGTATTTTGGGTCTGTTATATGAAGCATAATTTACTCTCGCACAGCTTGAGACTCAGTACAGTCCAGTGTGTCATGAAGGGCCATCTGGTATGAATATTCTGGGAAAAAGTTCCTCACTCCCAAGATCCTAAGAGAGCTGCAAGAAGAGCTATTTTTTTTTTTTTTTTAACTGTGAAGATTGTCGTATCCGGAGTGATGCCTGGGACTGCTCTCGTCATCTTGCTGCAGCCTAAGGACAAAGTCATCACTGAAGTTGGCTCTATGAATCAGAGTCCAGTCAAGAAAACGGAAGTGACTCAAGGTGTTCCAACAGAGGAGGATTGAATGCAGGAAATTAATTAGCAAGTCATTGGAAAGACTGGAATAGCAAAGAAAGAAATAGCAAGGCTCGAGGAGCAAAAGGAAGAAGAAAGTGGGAACGCATATGAGAATGCAGCTCTCACCCTTTGGCTGAAGCCCTCGACCTTACACTTCCCAGCCATTTGCTGAAGGCAGTAACACAAGAGCCTGTGCTGTTGACCTCACTGCTGGAAACCCCACAAATGCCAATAAAGCCCGGAATTCTGTGCACTGGTCAGTCGTCTTCAAAGCATACCCACGGATGTTGCTACAGCAAAAGGCAACATCAGAAGACACCTAAATTTCCTTCTCTTCCCATTTTACACTCTCCCATCAAGGTCTCCAATTGACATAGGTACCTTAGAAACATAGTTTGAGGCCTCCAGGCCCCTGCAACACAGAGTGGAGTACAAAGGTAGTGCAGAGGTCTGCTGACAGTCAACAGATAAAATCTGGCTCAATGACAGAGTCAAAAAATGGAAATAACTACATTCTTCGATCGCATTGTTAATCCAATATGTCAAACAAATTAGAAGGCTGCCATATTTCTGGATTTCCTCTTATGTAAAATAATTAATTTCCTTATAACTTAAAATAGTTTGAGTTGAGGTTTCTACAATTTGTGGCTGAATCTATACTAAATTTTATAAAGAAATATATTAAAATATATGAGGTTATGTTGCTTCTGTAGTTTCCTTAATAGTTTCAGCTGATATTATGCATTTTCCACACCGCTAAAATTATTTGTACTATGTTATTTTATTTTAAAGAGCTTTGATATCTTTTGGAGACAAATATTTTTTTAAAAACATATTATATAAACCTTATTTATTAAAATCATATATTCATCTGAATAATTTTATTCTTTTTCCTCCTCTTTTCTAGTTCTAGAAGGTTACCACAATGTGATTTTAGGGCATGTTAGGATATGTCAACAAATTTTATATTGAATGCATTTCTACACTGCAGGGTTCCACAGTGTCTTTAACAGGATTTGACACATAATAGGCACTCTATAAACACCTGTGAATAAATAAATAAGTGCATGAATGGATGATAAAAAGAATGAATGACTATGAATACAAGAGAGAATGGATTCTCTACTTTAAAATATTTGATCCATGCTCTATCCTCATTAATGAAAAGGAACCATGCCTCTTGCAACTACTACCAATCAGGTGTTTGATATATATTATGTATTTTAATCACCAATCTTTTAAGATTGGAGTGATTAATATTACTGTATGGATGATGAAAATAAATAAAGTTAAGAAAAGTTTATTGTTCTGCCCAAGGGATGTTTAACTATATGTCCTGATGGATTCAAATTCATGTTTATTCAATTTCCAATCATTAAATTTTTTTGGTATAAAACAGACTCTATATGATAAATTTGTATGATGTTAAATTTTTATGAGGTTTATATTATACTTTGTTTATATTCTTATTTATATTTTTATTATCTATATTGCCATACTGGGGTTTACATTAAGATTGTTTTCTTGTATTGACTTGCTTTTTTTAACAAACTTAAAAACTTTAAAACACTTTCCTATTCAACATGAAAAATTAATGGAAAACAAAACTCATAGTATTATTGTAGACAAATAATTTTTACCATCTTTTATCTATCTTTCCTTTATTATGCTGTTTCAAACTGTGCTCATCTATATAAAATATATATGATTTAATTGTGAATACTTGCATATGATATTATATTTTATTCCTACTTACCCTAATGGACAAGCACAGTGTCATTTAGATGGATATGTGTGCTGACCTTAACATCATTGAAAATAAGTTTAAATTTTAACCTGAAATAGCTTATTTTTCTCTGTCAAATCAAAATATAAATTTTAGAGGACAATTCTTACTTTATGTTTAAAAGCTTGTCAATAGAACAGAAAAGCATACATGTGTTTGTTAATGAATCCTTCACAGGAAACATACTTTACATCCTAAAGCAATAAGGGAATTCATTACTGTCTTGATAAATAGATGAATAAAAAATCTCTTGTTTACTGTTTCTCTGCCAAATTCATTTCAAAGTAAACAATACAGCAAGTAAAGTAAACAATACTGTTTCTCTGCCAAATTCATTTCAAAGTAAACAATACAGCAAACAATTGTACAAATCTTTGTTGATTCAAAAGAAAACAGAGTTTAACATTTTTATCAAACTTCTTATCATGCCCTTTGATTGTCTATAGTTTTACTGTAATTTAAATACTTCTTGGGACTTCCCTCGTGAGGTAGTGGTTGAGAATCTGCCTACCAATGCAGGGGACACGGGTTCGATCCCCGGTCCAGGAGGATTCCACATGCCGAGGAGAGGCTGGGCCCGTGAGCCATGGCCTCTGGGCCTGCGCGTCTGGAGCCTGTGCTCCACAATGGGAGAGGCCACAACAGTAAGAAGCCTGCATACCACTAAAAAAAAAAAAAAAAAATGGAGTCAGACTCTTTATTACATGTATTTATTTTTATGATAATTATTTTAGTATCTATCTGTTTCCCTCACTTGACCTACATTACTATAAGTGTGAACACCAATTCTCTGTTTCTATCTGAACACCAAGCACCAATTGCAGCATGTAGCATAGAGTAGGTTCCCAATAATGTCAAATAAATGAATAAAAACAACTATTTTATAGTCAGAGGTATACACCTTCTAATAGCAGAAATGGCTTTAAAGCAATTTTAGAGGAGTTATTTGAAGAGCAATTAATAAGATAATTCCATGGCAAGTGAAACTTTTTATCAGTGGTGAGGGAATTGTTGTGAATGTATGAAAAATATATGTACAATTCAAGAAAAAACACACAAGCAAGTATAAATTTAAAAAAAAACAAATTTGTCATTTATTTATTTATTATAAAAGAGGTTTTTGTGGAGAGGAAACCCAGAAAAGTAAAACGTGCTTGCCCAGAAACTGAAAGACTTGCAGTCTGATTCCTTTCTATCACTAATTATTTGGCAGAACTAAACAAGTGGCTTAATTTCTTGGATACTGTTTGCTTATCTATGAAATGAAAGGGCTGGAATAAATGATTTCTAAGATGTGCTGAAATTCTCAATTGCTATGAATTTATCTGACTAGGGTTTTTACCCTTACTTATAGTGGAAGAAATAGAAGGGCCTTGAGCTGTGCAGGGTCAGTAAAAATGTTTTTATTGCATTCAGGTATAAGTGGTTCTTATTACTGACCTGTGCTGGGGCTGTCTCATGGGGCAGAGTGTCTATGATGGTTTATGAATTTATCCTGTCTGGGAAGATTTACCACTGTGTATTTTATTGATTTTTCAATTCAGTAAACCTGATAAACCAGGTTATTGCCCACTCAGAACTGGATAAAGTAAGACAAATTCACAGATTGAAAACCGAGACTAAAAGGAATATGGAGTTAGAATGAATAAGCTAAAACTTCATGGTGAAGAGACAAGCTTGATGAAAAGCAAGATCTCACTTCAAAATTCTTGTCATATTAAAAAAAGCTTTTGAAATTGAATATATCTTGAATTGAATAAAGTGTTAGAGTTTGGTTAGGCAGTTGGAAGTAGTTTGTGTTCTAGCTGCTACCTTAGTTCTCAGCTTTCAAAACGAAGACTATTTAAAAGTGTGGGCTAAAAACTGGTGGGGTAGGAATTTCTACCACTCATTTACCTGTCCCCATCCCTCCAAAGCTCCCCTCTCCCCTGCCAGAAACATCAGTTTGAGTAGCTCAAGAAAATACCTTCACCAGAGCCAAGGGTTCCAGGCAAGGGATTACAGCACCTGGGTGAAGCACAGAAATATGAAAGGATACAATGAAGATGGTAGGAAAGATAGATTCACACGACTCACGTTACCTCTCTCCCAAGCCCCAGCAGCCAGCGAGGAGAGAGATATCATCCAGAGAGGAAGAGTGAGGTGAGTGCCAGACATTACCCTGAGCCCCAGAGCTGGCTGCCCAGCACCAGGCTGACTCCTGCCATATAGTCCACCAAGTCCACTCCTGAGCATATAGCTGAAGGAAATGAAAACACTGTCCTGAAGAGACGTCTGCAACCCCATGTTCAGTGCAACATTATTCACAATAGCCAAGATAGGGAAACTACCGACATGTCATCTAAAAGGATAGAGAAAATGTGAATATTATTCAGCCATCAAAAAGAAGGAAGTCCTGCCTTTTGTGACATCATGGATGGACCTTGAGGGTATTATGGGAACTGAAATAATACAGAGAAAGACATCACTTATCATCAGAGAATGATATCACTTATATGCAGAATCTAAAAAGCGGAAATCACAAATAAATAGAGAGTAGAATAGTGGTTGCTAGGGGCTTGGTGGGGGGTGGAAATGGAAAGATGTTGGTGGAACAGTACAAACTTCCAGTTATTTCTGGGGATCTAATTACAACATGGTGATTTTATTAACAGTACTGTATTATATACTTGAAACTTAAGAGAGTAGAACTTAAATGTTATCACCACACACACACATACACACACACACAAAATGGTAATTATGTGAGGAGATAGAGGTGTTAACCTTATTGTGGTAATCATTTTGCCATATATACATGCATCAAATCACATTTCACATCTTAAATTTACTTACGCTATGTGTCAATAATATCTCAATAAACCTGGAAAAAGACTATGGGCCATTTAAATGTCACTATTATATTAAACCTATAAAAGGTTGTTATAAATAAAAATTGGTTACATATCTCAAAGAACACATTTGAAAAGTCATCAAACAAAGTAAAAAAAAAAGAGGTAATTCTGGTTTTATTTTGTTTTAATTGTTTTTTTCTATTGCTAATACTGATCAGGCATCAGTTTTGAATTGGGAATGATATTAGTTAATGTACATTGAGCACTTACTCTGTACCAGGCTCCTTTATTTTTCACAATAAACCTATGAACTGGAAGCTACTATTATTAAACCTTTTTATAGATAAGGACACTAAGGACACTAAGACACAGAGAGGTTAAGTAAGTTGCCTAAGTTTTAAAGTAAACAACCTAGTGTTATATGTCTAATATAAAAATTTAACATAGATTTGTGAGCACCTATCTTTGTGTCAGAAACTTTAGGAGACATTGATTATTGAATAGTAAACATGGAGTATTTGAAATAGAATATTTTAGTGAACAGCAAGTAGAATTTTATTATTGGAATCTCGATGTGTAGATAATATGCTTTCAGCAGACATGTGAGTAATCATCATCATGCTGCTCCTTACAACAGATTTGTAAGTCAGTCAGGCCTGCATTTAAATCTTGCCCACATCATTAATAATATAACCTAGTGTACTAGAGCTCAACCTTTAAGTCTCAATATCTTCATCTGTAAAAATCATACCAGTCTTGTTGGGTTGTTGTTAGGATTATAAAAGATGCACATTAAATGCAGTAGAATAACGGGTTCATAGGGGTTCCTCACTAAATGACAGGCGGGCAGGCAGAGTTCACTGTCAATCTCCCCCTTCCTGGATAAGAGAGTGTTCATTTTGCTCAGTTGACAGCAGGCCATGTGCTTCAGGACCTTTCTCCAGCCCTAGGAGTGAAGCTCTATTAGTCCTAGCCAATTGTAATGATCCTGTTCTCTCTCTGGAGATTGGTTCCGCAATGGACTTGTGACATGATTTTGTAAGCCTGAGGGGGTTGTCTGCTGAGTGGTGGAGGGATTTCTTGAAAAGTTCTTTCTTGCTCCTTAAGTAAGAGCAAAAAGCAAGAGTTTTCTTTTTTCAACCTTTAATATTATTGTATAAATATATATGTCTTGTTTTTCCTGGTGCCATCTCATGAGGCAAAAAGCTAACTCCCTGAATAGGACCGAATGAAAGATAGAACAATTCCAGGGCTTGATGATATTTCAAAACCACTATATTAACTGTGAAAATTCCCTAATTTTTGCTTTGTGAAATAATTCTTTCTACATTTTAGACTATTTTAGTTGGGTTTTGGGGGTAACTTTCAGGCAAGAACACACTAACAGATGAGAATTGTCATCATAATAGTTATTATTAAAGAGAAGAATGTGCATTCCACTCAAAAATTTACCTCATCCTAAAAAAGAAGGAAACTGCAAAAATTTAGCTCCAAGCGCATACTTAATCCTCTCTGAGAGAGCAGTATGTAATTGGTCCGAGATTGATTTTTATTGGACTACTGCGTTAATGGTGGGATCCTTGTACCTAAGCCTTTTCAGGAAATGTCACCTTGCTTTTTTTCTTTCATTTCTGCCTCAGGTTTGGCAGATAGTTTTGTTTCCTGTTATCTGGTATGTCTATGTATTATTTATATATTTATGCAACAAATATCTATTGAGTGCTTACCATATACTATGCCTGATATAGGGTGCTAGTACCAGAGTAGGCTTTCCTGAGAAGGGGCAAGTGATATAAGGTAGAAAGGATGAGTTGAAGCTGACTAGGTGAAGTGGGAGGAGATATCTGTGAAACAACAGGGATAATGGTGCACTTGAAAAGTGGAAAGCCTGAGGTTTTGAAACATAAACGGCAAGGGGCTTATAGGTACAAGATGAAGTTACAGAAGTAGGTAGAGGGGATGTTAAGTACTTTGATTTTTACCCTAAGAGTAAGAGGAAGTCTTTGAAAACAGGTTTTAATAATGAGAAACATGGTTAGGTTTTTATTTTGAAAAGATCGCTTGGGTGCAACATGAAAAACAAATTGAAAGGAGGCAAAAGTGGATGTGGGGAGATGAGTTAAGAGGTTTCTGCAGTTTTCTGGGTGAGAGGTGTGTGGGTGACTTCAATTAGGGTAAGAGCAGTGGAAATAGATGAGTACAGATTTGAGAGTAATTTGGAGGTAAAATTGACCAGACTTCTACGGGGAATGAGATAGATTGAGATGCGCTGCTAGATATTTGGCTTGCTGAATAGTAGTTATGGTGATTTACTGAAAGAAAACTGTAGTAGTGGATTTGATTTTGGAGGTAAACATATTATGGCTTTGGTTTTGAACATGTTTAGTTAAGCATCTTACCAGAGTGGAGGTGTTGAATAAGCAGCTGGATATAGGTATATGGAACTTAGAGAACAACTCCGTGCTAGAGGTATACATTTAGGAGTTACCATTAAACAGGACAATTGAAATCATGAGGGTAGCTGAAATCATATGGGAGAAAGACTGGAGCATGAGATGATGGCCTAGGACTGAGACCTGAGAAGCTGCAATATTTATTGATTAGGTAGAGAAAGATGAGCCTGAAAAGAAAATGAAGAAGAAAGATCCAGAATGGAGAAAAATCAAGGGAACTGGTATTACAGAAGAAAAATAAAAGATGGCTGCTGTAAGCAGAAGAGAGAGGAAAACCAGTGGTGAGTTTTCTGAGATTTAGGACTGACAGAAGTCTATAGGGTTCAGTTCCTTTAACAAGATCTCCTTTGATGGAGGGAAAGGGGTTTAAACCAGATTAGAGTATGTGGAGGAATAAGGAGAAGGAAATAGAGACAGTGAATAAAATTAATTGTTTAGGAGCTTGACTGTTAAGGAGGAAAAAAAAAAGATGGAATGGAGTTTGTAAGAAGGAATATGTGAGTAAAATAGTTTATTTTTTAAAATATTGAATAGAATTGAACATACTGAATTTGGGAAAGATCTAGCGGAAATGACTGAAAATATTATATAAAACACAGACCAGTTAAATGGTGAAGTATGTCTCTTTGGGAAACCAAATGGAGAGAGAGTCAAATCACAACCTGAGTCATTTACTTGAGAAAGAACACTTTGTCTACTTTAAGAAGGAGGTAGGCGTAGAAAATGTATATAGATATGGGGAAAGTTACAGACCTGGTAAAAGATTTTGAGAGAGTTTCTGTCATATGGATTCTATTTCTCTATAACTTAGGAAGTGAAGTCATCTTCTGAAAGTAAGTTTGGAGCTGGGGTATGTTACATGTTTGAAGAGAGAATGAAATGTTTGAAATTGACATGGCTTACTTTGGCAGAAACTGACAGTCTCCTTCAATACGCTGGTTATTGGGTACGTGAGGTGTGTGTATCAACTTTGCTCTACCAACACAATCATCATTTAAAAACAGTTAGGGGGACTTCCCTGGTGGTCCAGGGGTTAAGACTCCACGCTCCCAATGCAGGAGGCCTGGGTTTGATCCCTGGTCAGGGAACTAGATTCTGCATGCTGCAACTAAGAGCCTGCATGCCACAACTAAAGATCCCATACGATGCAACTAAAGATCCTGCACGCGGCAACGAAGATCCCAGGTGCTGCAACTAAGACCCGGCACAGCCAAATAAATAAATAGCAAAACAAAAAAAACTCTAGGAATGTGGGTCTCAACACATAGAGTCAGAGCTGTAGGTATGAGAACTCCACCTTAGCCTCTTAACCAAGCCATATTCTCCAATGTAGTTTTTCTCAGAGTCCTAGGTTAGAGATTTTAGAATGCTCTTTAATGACTCATGCTTTGGTCCAAGTTACATCAATAATTCTTATATTTTTCCTCCTCAACAAGGAGCTCAGAAGGGAAAAGGGGTAACTTCCATCCTGAAATCCTAATCTTCATACTAGCCAAAGGATTTTTTGTAGACAAGAGCAAAATATCATGTGAAACATAAATGGATCATGCTTATTTTTGTCTAAGTTTATGTTGAATATGAGCCTATGTAAGTTTTTAAGTCTACTGTGTTCACTTTGTTACAGAATAACCTTAATTCTTTTATTTATTAAAAAAAAATGTTTATTGAGCACCTACTTTGCTCTAGGCATTACCCTGGGCCCTAGAGATACAGTGATGAACTGCAAAATCAACAATACCTTCATACCTTCATGGAACTCATATTCTAGAAGGTGGATTAGATTATTTTAAAATAAACAAATATATAATATAATATCACTTCAACAGCAGGGTAAGAGGATAAAAAGTGATGGAATATATGAAAAGGTTGTGGATAATATAGATAGGGCCAGGAAAGGTCTATTTGTGGAGATGACATATGAACAGGGGCCTGAAAAAAATAATTGAATAAGTCATGAAAAATCTAGGGCAAAAATTTCCAGGCAAGGAGAATAGTAAGCACAATACCCCTGAGATTGGAACAAGTTTGATTTATTTTTGAAAGAATTAAGAACGTGGCTAAATAAGGCTAAATCAGGAGAGAGTAGTAAAAGTTAGAGAAGTAGGAAATAGTAGAAGAGTTCAGTGAAGGTGGACATCAGGACCATGGTGAATTATTTAAATTTTATTCTAAGGAGGATGGAGAATGATTGAAGGTTTTGAGTAGATGAATGCTGTATTTTATTTTATTTAATTAATTTATTTTTATTTATTTATTTTGGCTGTATTGTGTCTTCGTTGCTGCCCGCGGGCTTTCTCTAGTTGCGGCAAGCGGGGCTACTCTTCCTTGCAATGAGGAGGCTTCTCATTGCAGTGGCTTCTCTTGTTGCGGAGCACGGGCTCTAGGCTTGCGGGCTCAGTAGTTGTGGCTCGTGGGCTCTAGAGCGCAGGCTCAGTAGTTGTGACGCACGGGCTTAGCTGCTCTGTGCAGCATGTGGGATCTTCCCGGACCAGGGCTCGAACCCGTGTTCCCTGCATTGGCAGGCAGATTCTTAACCACTGCACCACCAGGGAGGTCCTGAATGCTGTGTTTTAATTTTCCTTTTGCAAAGATCACTCTGGCACCTGTCTGAAAGTTTGACTTCAAATGTTTAGATTAGTTGGAGGTATTTTATTCATCTGGGGAAGAGAGGAAACTGGTTTGCGCTAGGGTGGTAATGAGTAAGACGATGAGGAAATGTTGAGTAGGATTATGCTTAGACGATAGCTATGCTCTCTTATTCATTTGTCTTTGTAGAAATACGTATGCTTTAAGTTGTAAATTCTCAAAGGACAACAGTTGGGCTAAGAAATCATTAAAATATTTTTAAATTTTATTAAAGGAACTAAGTGCTTTAAAGTCTAATAACAGGTATAACATACCAATATAATTAATGTCTTTGAGAGTATACTGAGCACAAGAGCAGATAAGCCCACACGGGTTTGCGGTGGTCAGTGAATGTATACTACTCTCCTTCCCATGTGAAGGTAAATGCAAATTTCTTTGATTATTTTTGTTGTTGATGTTCATGGGGATTAAACAGAGCACATTCACCCGATTATTGGTCACATGTCAAGTATCAGAGACTGTGTTGTTTTGATCCAGAAAAAATGACATATCCACTCAACAGCTGTGATTAGAGCTACCTCATGATCAAGTTTATGGTGGGCTATTGTCATTCTCCTCAGTCCAGCTCATTTTGCAGCAGAGGTACAGTTGTATTGAAAGAGCGTGTGAAGGGGATCACTACCCCAGAAACCTATAAATCTTTAGAATTTCAGTATATATCTGCAATTCCATCTGGATACCATATAGTTTGTGACCATATTTTTCCTGAGCAAGGGCAAGTTTTATGGACTTCCCTTTGACCATTTCTAGTACAATACCTGAGGACTAACCTGGGGTATATGTCATCCAGTAAGTATATCTCTCCCAATTTTGAATCCAGGAACCAGAAAAAATGTCCACAGTATAGGTCCACAGACCAATTAGTAATATTGTAAGGTCAGAATTCCATTTATTATCTGTCTCCATAAGCCACACTCTAACCTGAAGACTATAATGACGTTTCAGTTCTCTTACTATCAGTCAGTCTATTGTATTCAGTAGACCTCAAAAGATCTTGGTATTCTTCTTCTCCTGCATGCAATTACTACCAGTCCCTTTGAAAATAAAGACTGAACATGCTATTGTTTATATTTGCCACAGCTTTACAGAATCCTTTCTCAAGAGATTCTAGACTCCTTTCAATTGATGAGCACTGAGTATGAGAAGTGACTCAGATCTGTAAGCTAGGTGAATGGTTTTCATATTTTATTTGGATAACATCAAGCTTTTGCTTGCCAACTCTTGATTTTCTTTGTTATATAAATCAAGAAATATTGTATTCTGCTTCCCATCTATCTCACATCTAGGAACAAGATGTTTTATTAGTAAATACCAAAGAAGTCTTCAGCCAAAGAACTATTCTGGCTTTGTTTCCTGTTATGGTACTTATAGCCATGTTGCCTCTGATATTTACATGCCTCTTACACTGGGCCTCTAACTATTCCAAGAATCTGTCATCCTTATTCACATTAAGGACCCAATAATGTGGCAGTACCATCAACTGTCAACCCTAGTATGAAAAGACAAGCTGCACTGGGTTTCTCAGCGATGACTATGCCCCTTTCACTGGTGCACTCTTTACTGCCTTAGTGAAGGAAACACATTTGGGGCCCTTCTGGTGATCATAGTCCCATGGTGGATTTTCTGTTCTTGTGTAACACATTTATTTTAATTTACCCAACATCTTGATTCTTCTGACACCTTCCTCAATTCTCTGCCAAAGCAGATCTACCATCTCATGTCATTTACTGCACATTACCATCATCTTTAAGCTTTAATAACTATTAATGAACTATCACAATTTGGAAAAAAAAATGTTGTACTCAATCATCACATGACTCACTTCATCATGTATTCAGCCATCATATGAAAGTATGTTTCTCTTTGTATTTTGTTAACAAATCTCTCTGTAAACTCACTGTCTTTTCTCATCCTCTGACAATGTGTGTATTGTCAAGACACTGCATTTGTGCTGCTTCAATGTGTACATTGTAGTCACTCTGAATTTTTGCATATTGTTATCATTTAGAATTCCTCCTTTGACACTATTTTTTTTTCTTTTTTTTTTTTTACATCTTTATTGGGGTATAATTGCTTTACAATGGTGTGTTAGTTTCTGCTTTATAACAAAGTGAATCAGTTATACATATACATATGTTCCCATATCTCTTCCCTCTTGCGTCTCCCTCCCTCACACCCTCCCTATCCCACCCCTCCAGGCGGTCACAAAGCACCCAGCTGATCTCCCTGTGCTATGCGGCTGCTTCCCACTAGCTATCTACCTTACGTTTGGTAGTGTGTATATGTCCATGCCTCTCTCTCGCTTTGTCACAGCTTACCCTTCCCCCTCCCCATATCCTCAAGTCCATTCTCTACTAGGACTGTGTCTTTATTCCTGTCTTACCCCTATGTTCTTCATGACATTATTTTTTTCTTAAATTCCATATATATGTGTTAGCATATGGTATTTGTCTTTCTCTTTCTGACTTCACTCTGTATGACAGACTAGGTCTATCCACCTCATTAAAAATAGCTCAATTTCGTTTCTTTTTATGGCTGAGTAATATTCCATTGTATATATGTGCCACATCTTCTTTATCCATTCATCCGATGATGGACATTTAAGTTGTTTCCATCTCCAGGCTATTGTAAATAGAGCTGCAATGAACATTTTGGTACATGACTCTTTTTGAATTATGGTTTCCTCAGGGTATATGCCCAGTAGTGGGATTGCTGGGTCATATGGTAGTTCAATTTGTAGGTTTTTAAGGAACCTCCAAATTGTTCTCCACAGTGGCTGTATCAATTTACATTCCCACCAACAGTGCAAGAGGGTTCCCTTTCCTCCACATCCTCTCCAGCATTTATTGTTTCTAGATTTTTTGATGATGGCCATTCTGACTGGTGTGAGATGATATCTCATTGTAGTTTTGATTTGCATTTCTCTAATGATTAATGAAGTTGAGCATTCTTTCATGTGTTTGTTGGTAGTCTGTATATCTTCTTTGGAGAAATGTCTATTTAGGTCTTCTGCCCATTTTTGGATTGGGTTGTTTGTTTTTTTGTTATTGAGCTGCATGAGCTGCTTATAAATTTTGGAGATGAATCCTTTGTCAGTTGCTTCATTTGCAAATATATTCTCCCATTCTGAGGGTTGTCTTTTGGTCTTGTTTATGGTTTCCTTTGCTGTGTAAAAGCTTTGAAGTTTCATTAGGTCCCATTTGTTTATTTTTGTTTTTATTTCCATTTCTCTGGGAGGTGGGTCAGAAAGGATCTTGCTGTGATTTATGTCATAGGGTGTTCCGCCTATGTTTTCCTCTAAGAGTTTGATAGTTTCTGGCCTTACATTTAGGTCGTTTATCCATTTTGAGCTTATTTTTGTGTATGGTATTAGGGAGTGATCTAATCTCATACTTTTACATGTACCTATCCAGTTTTCTCAGCACCACTTATTGAAGAGGCTGTCCTTTCTCCACTGTACATTCCTGCCTCCTTTATCAAAGATAAGGTGACCATATGTGCGTGGGTTTATCTCTGGGCTTTCTATCCTGTTCCATTGATCTATCTTTCTGTTGTTGTGCCAGTACCATACTGTCTTGATTACTGTAGCTTTGTAGTATAGTCTGAAGTCAGGGAGCCTGATTCCTCCAGCTCTGTTTTATGTCCTCAAGATTGCTTTGGCTATTCGGGGTCTTTTGTGTTTCCATACAAACTGTGAAATTTTTTGTTCTAGTTCTGTGAAAAATATCAGTGGTAGTTTGATAGGGGTTGCATTGAATCTGTAGATTGCTTTGGGTAGTATAGTCATTTTCACAATATTCATTCTTCCAATCCAAGAACATGGTATATCTCTCCATCTATTTGTATCATCTTTAATTTCTTTCATCAGTGTCTTATAATTTTCTGCATACAGGTCTTTTGTCTCCTTAGGTAGATTTATTCCTGGATATTTTATTCTTTTTGTTGCAATGGTAAATGGGAGTGTTTTCTTGATTTCACTTTCAGATTTTTCATCATTAGTGTATAGGAATGCCAGAGATTTCTGTGCATTAATTTTGTATCCTGCTACTTTACCAAATTCATTGATTAGCTTTTCTGGTGGCATCTTTAGGATTCTCTATGTATAGTATCATGTCATCTGCAAACAGTGACAGCTTTACTTCTTCTTTTCAGATTTGGACTCCTTTTATTTCCTTTTCTTCTCCGATTGCTGTGGCTAAAACTTCCAAAACTATGTTGAATAAGAGTGGTGAGAGTGGGCAACCTTGTCTTGTTCCTGATCTTAGTGGAAATGCTTTCTGTTTTTCACCATTGAGGATGATGTTGGCTGTTGGTTTGTCATATATGGCCTTTATTATGTTGAGGAAAGTTCCCTCTATGCCTACTTTCTGCAGGGTTTTTATCATAAATGGGTGTTGAATTTTGTCGAAAGCTTTCTCTGCTTCTATTGAGATGATGATATGGTTTTTCTCCTTCAGTTTTTTAATACGGTGTATCACATTGATTGATTTGCATATATTGAAGAATCCTTGCATTCCTGGAATAAAACCCACTTGATCATGGTGTATGATCCTTTTAATGTGCTGTTCGATTCTGTTTGCTAGTACTTTGTTGAGGATTTTTGCATCTATGTTCATCAGTGATATTGGCCTGTAGTTTTCTTTCTTTGTGACATCCTTGACTGGTTTTGGTATCAAGGTGATGGTGGCCTCGAAGAATGAGTTTGGGAGTGTTCCTCCCTCTGCTATATTTTAGAAGAGTTTGAGAAGGATAGGTGTTAGCTCTTCTCTAAATGTTTGATAAAATTCACCTGTGAAGCCATCTGGTCCTGGGCTTTTGTTTGTTGGAAGATTTTTAATCACAGTTTCGATTTCAGTGCTTGTGATTGTTCTGTTCATATTTTCTATTTCTTCCTGATTCAGTCTTGGCAGGTTGTGCTTTTCTAAGAATTTGTCCATTTCTTCCAGGTTGCCCATTTTATTGACATAGAGTTTCTTGTAGTAATCTCTCATGATCTTTTGTATTTCTGCAGTGTCAGTTGTTACTTCTCCTTTTTCATTTCTAATTCTATTGATTTGAGTCTTCTCCCTTTTTTTCTTGATGAGTCTGGCTAATGGTTTATCAATTTTATTTATCTTCTCAAAGAACCAGCTTTTAGTTTTATTGATCTTTGCTATCATTTCCTTCATTTCTTTTTCATTTATTTCTGATCTGATCTTTATGATTTCTTTCCTTCTGCTAACCTGGGGTTTTGTCTTGTTTTGTTTTGTTTTTCTTTCTCTAATTGCTTTAGGTGCAAGGTTAGTTTGTTTATTCGAGATGTTTCTTGTTTCTTAAGGTAGGATTGTATTGCTATAAAATTCCCTCTTAGAACTGCTTTTGCTGCATCCCATAGATTTTGGGTCGTCGTGTCTCCATTGTCATTTGTTTCTAGGTACTTTTTAATTTCCTATTTGATTTCTTCAGTGATCACTTCGTTATTACATAGTGTATTGTTTAGCCTCCATGTGTTTGCATTTTTTACAGATCTTTTCCTGTAATTGATATCTAGTCTCATAGTGCTGTGGTCGGAAAAGATACTTGATACAATTTCAATTTTCTTAAATTTACCAAGGCTTGACTTGTGACCAAAGATATGATCTATCCTGGAGAATGTTCCATGAGCACTTGAGAAAAATGTATTCTGTTGTTTATGGATGGAATGTCCTATAAATATCAATTAAGTCCATCTTGTTTAATGTATCATTTAGAGCTTGTGTTTTCTTATTTATTTTCATTTTGGATGATCTGTCCATTGGTGAAAGTGGGGTGTTAAAGTCCCCTTCTATGACTGTGTTACTGTCGATTTCCCCTTTTATGGCTGTTAGTATTTGCCTTATGTATTGAGGTGCTCCTATGTTGGGTGCATAAATATTTACAATTGTTTTATCTTCTTCTTGGATTGATCCTTTGATCATTGTGTAGTGTCCTTCTTTGTCTCTTCTAATAGTTTTTATTTTAAAGTCTGTTTTGTTTGATATGAGAATTGCTACTCTAGCTTTCTTTTGATTTCCATTTGCATGAAATATGTTTTTCCATCCCCTTACTTTCAGTCTGTATGTGTCTCTATGTCTGAAGTGGGTCTCTTGTAGATAGCAAATATATGGGTCTTGTTTTTGTATCCATTCAGCCAGTCTTTGTCTTTTGGTGGGAGCATTTAATCCATTTACATGTAAGGTAATTATCGATACGTATGTTCCTATTCCCATTTTCTTAATTGTTTTGGGTTTGTTATTGTAGGTCTTTTCCTTCTCTTGTGTTTCTTGCCTAGAGAAGTTCCTTTAGCATTTGTTGTAAAGCTGGTTTGGTGGTGCTGAACTCTCTCAACTTTTGCTTGTCTGTAAAGGTTTTAATTTCTCCATCAAATCTGAATGAGATCCTTGCTGGGTAGAGTAATCTTCTTTTTTCTCCTTCATCACTTTAAATATGTCCTGCCAGTCCCTTCTGGCTTGCAGAGTTTCTGCTGAAAGATTACCTGTTAACCTTATGGGGATTCCCTTGTGTGTTATTTGTTGTTTTTCCCTTGCTGCTTATAATATGTTTTCTTTGTATTTAATTTTTGACAGTTTGATTAATATGTGTCTTGGCATATTTCTCCTTGGATTTATCCTGTATGGGACTCTCTGTGCTTCCTGGACTTAGTTAACTATTTCCTTTCCCATATTAGGGAACTTTTCAGCTATAATGTCTTCAAATATTTTCTCAGTCCCTTTCTTTTTCTCTTCTTCTTCTGGAACCCCTATAATTCGAATGTTGGTGCATTTAATGTTGTCCCAGAGGTCTCTGAGACTGTCCTCAGTTCTTTTCATTCTTTTTTCTTTATTCTGCTTTGCAGTAGTTATTTCCACTATTTTATCTTCCAGGTCACTTATCCGTTCTTCTGCCTCGGTTATTCTGCTATTGATCCCATCTAGAGTATTTTTAATTTCATTTATTGTATTGTTCATCGTTGCTTGTTTCATCTTTAGTTCTTCTAGGTCCTTGTTAAATGTTTCTTGCATTTTCTCTATTTCCAAGATTTTGGATCATCTTTACTATCATTATTCTGAATTGTTTTTCAGGTAGACTGCCTATTTCATCTTCATTCGTTAGGTCTGGTGGGTTTTATCTTGCTCCTTCATCTGCGGTGTGATTTTCTGTCTTCTCATTTTTCTTATCTTACTGTGTTTGGGGTCTCCTTTTCGCAGGCTGCAGGTTTGTAGTTCCCGTTGTTTTTGGTGTCTGTCCCCAGTGGCTAAGGTTGGTTCAGTGGGTTGTGTAGGCTTCCTGGTGGAGGGGACTAGTGCCTGTGCTCTGGTGGATGAGGCTGGATCTTATCTTTCTGGTGGGCAGGTCCACATCTGGTGGTGTGTTTTGGGGTGTCTGTGGACTTATTATGATTTTAGGCAGCCTCTCTGCTAATGGGTGGGGTTGTGTTCCTGTTTGGCTAGTTGTTTTGCATAGGATGTCCAGCACTGTAGCTTGCTGGTCGTTGAGTGAAGCTGGGTGCTGGTGTTGAGATGGAGATCTCTGGGAGATTTTCACCGTTTAATATTTGTGGAGCTGGGAGGTCTCTTGTGCACCAGAGTCCTGAAGTTGGCTCTCCCACCTCAGAGGCACAGCACTGATTCCTGGCTGCAGCACCAAGAGCCTTTCATCCACACGGCTCAGAATAAAAGGGAGAAAAAGTAGAAAGAAAGAATTAGTAGAAGTAGAAGTAGAAAGAAAGAAAGAAAGAAAGAAAGAAAGAAAGAAAGAAAGAAAGAAAGAAAGAAGGGAGGGAGGGAGGGAGGAAGGAAGGAAGGAGGGAAGGAAGTAAAAAAAGAAAGAAAGAAGATAAAGTAAAATAAAATAAAGTAAGATAAAATATAATAAAGTTATTAAAATAAAAAAATAATTATTAAGAAAAACAAAACAAACAACAACAAAAAAAATGGACGGATAGAACCCTAGGACAAATGGTGGAAGCAAAGCTATACAGACAAAATCTCACACAGGAGCATACACATACACAGTCACAAAAAGAGGAAAAGGGGAAAAAATCATAAATCTTGCTCTCAAAGTCCACCTCCTTAATTTGGGATGGTTCACTGTCTATTCATGTATTCCACAGATGCAGGGTACATCAAGTTGATTGTGGAGCTTTAATCCGCTGCTTCTGAGGCTGCTGGGATAGATTTCCCTTTCTCTTCTTTGTTCTCACAGCTACCAGGGGCTCAGCTTTGGATTTGGCCCCGCCTCTGCGTGTAGGTCGCCGGAGGGCGTCTATTCTTCGCTCAGACAGGACGGGGTTAAAGGAGCCGCTGATTCGGGGGCTCTGGCTCACTCAGGCCGCGGGGAGGGAGGGGCACGGAGTGCGGGACGGGTCTGTGGCGGCAGAAGCTGGCGTGACGTTGCACCAGCCTAAGGCACACCATGCGTTCTCCCAGGGGAGTTGTTCCTGGATCCCGGGACCCTGGCAGTGGCGGGCTGCACAGGCTCCCTGGAAGGGGGATGTGGATAGTGACCTGTGCTCGGACACAGGCTTCTTGGCGGCGGCAGCAACAGCCTTAGCGTCTTATGCCCGTCTCTGGGGTCCGCGCTTTTAGCCGTGGCTCGCGCCCGTCCCTGGAGCTCCTTCAAGCAGCACTCTTAATCCCCTCTCCTCGAGCACCAGGAAACAAAGAGCGAAGAAAAAGTCTCTTGCTTCTTTGGCAGGTCCAGACTTTTGCCCGGACTCCCTCCCGGCTAGCCATGGTGCACCAACCCCCTGCTAGCTGTGTTCACACCGCCAGCCCCAGTCCTCTCCCGGCGCTCCGACCGAAGCCTGAGCCTCAATTCTCTGCCCCGCCTGCCCCGGCGGGTGAGCAGACAAGCCTCTCGGCTGGTGAGTGCCGGTCAGCCCTGATCCTCTGTGCGGGAATCTCTCCGCTTTGTCCTCCGCACCCCTTTTGCTGTGCTCTCCTCCGCGGCCCCAACGCTTTCCCCCTTTGCCACCTGCAGTCTCCGCCCACGAAGGGGCTTCTAGTGTGTGGAAATCTTTCCTCCTTCATAGCTCCCTCCCACTGGTGCAGGCCCCGTCCCTATTCTTTTGTCTCTGTTTATTCTTTTTTCTTTTGCTCTACCCAGGTACGTGGGGAGTTTCTTGCCTTTTGGGAGGTCTGAGGTCTTCTGCCAGCGTTCAGTAGGTGTTCTGTAGGAGTTGTTCCACGTGTAGATGTATTTCTGGTGTGTCTGTGGGGAGGAAGGTGATCCGCATCTTACTCTTCCGTCATCTCCCCAGAAGCCCCTTTGACACGAATTTATATTGAAAATTGGAAAGTGATCTTAGCACAGTTCCAGGATAAAAGATTAATACATAGACAATGAGTAACTGCATATCAAAATATTCAAAAAATGCAGCATCATTTGAGATGGCATGATAACCAGGAAATTCTTAAGCGTACTTGTGACAAACGATATGAAAGAATTTTATCCTGAAAACTACAAAATATTGCTGGATAAATGAAAGGTGACATAGAGAGATGTACCATGTTAATGGATAGGATAACATGGGTATAGTTAATATGTCAATTCTATACAAATTGATCTACGGATTCAACTCAATTCCAATCAAACTGCCAGCAGGCATTTTTTCCCCTAGAAATTGACAAGCAGATCCTAAAATGCCTATAGAAAGGCAAAGGAGCTAGAATAACAAAATGACCTTTGTAAAAAAAAAATAGTTGGAGTGCTTATATCACCTGACTTCAAGACTTAGTAAGTTACAACAAACAGGATAGAATGAAGTTAGACAAATACATTAGTGGAACAGAATAGAGTCCAAAAATAGACCTGCATATATATGGTCAAATGATGTGTGACAAAGTTGCAAAGGCAATTCTATGGAGAAAGGATAGTCTTTTCCAAAAAAGTATTGTTTCAGCAAATATATATCCATATGTAGTGAACTTTGACTAATCCCTTGAACTGTATGCAAAAATTTACTCCAAATTGATCATGGATCTAAGCATAAAACCGATTTGCTAAACTTTTAAACTAAACAGAGGAGAAAGTGAAATTAGGTTAGGCAAAGATTTCTTAGATAAGACACCAAAAACATAATCCATAAAAGAAAAAAATGTAAATAGGACTTTATAAAAATGAAGACATTTTGTTCTTTGAAAGACATTGATAAGAACATAGAAAGATAATCATAGCCTGGAAGAAAATATTTTCAAGTTAAATATATTATAAAAAAGTACCTTTGTCATATGTATGTCCTCATTATTTACAGTAGTTATAGTCTATAATATTATGTTGCTATGAGCACTGAATTAGTCAATTCTGAGCCATCGCCCCAGGAGAAACATAGGGTTAGGTTCCTGTGAGCCTCCAGTCACAATATATCCATCATCTGATGAGTACAAACCTTATTTTGAGTGTGTTTCTGCTAAAGATGCCTCATTTAATATACATTGTTTATTCATTGATATTGAATTCATGGCCAACAGCACTATAATTTATGACAAAACAGAGCTTATCTAACACACTATAAGGCACATCACAGCCTTCCTACACTTAAGAACAGTAAACAGCACTTGAGCACTGTGCTTGGGGGTCATTTGAAATAGCAAAATTATCAAGGAAAAGCCCCCAAATGTGAAAACATGATACTGAGCAGATCATGAAATGGACACTTGTTTACAGTATGAGAGTTGAAACAAGAAGGCAGAGTTTCACCTTGTTTAGCTTCAGATGGGAACACACACATTAGGGAACTCAAAATGTCCATCTCTTTGCACATGTAGATAACCAATTATATATATGTTACATGACAACATTTCTTTTTGTCATGTTTAACTCATTTTGGGGAAGGAGAAGTTAGTATTGGGAGAAGTAGAACATTTGGGAGAAGTAACGTATTTTGGCTGTGACAGACACAATTTAGATATATTGTCTTTGTCTTTTGCTTGAGGGGACACATCCTTGCTTTTTGTTTCATATTCACTTTTTTAATTAAAATATTTTATTGAGGTAAAATTGGTATATAACTTTAAATAAGTTTCAGGTGTACAACATTATAATTAGACATCTGTAAACACTACAAAGTGACTACCACCAGAAGTCTAGTTAACCATTCATCACCATAAAATTGACCCCCTTCACCCATTTTGTCCACCCAAATGGCAGTGTGATTTCACTCTCTTTTGTGGCTTAGTAGCATTCCATGGATTATTTATTTATTTATTTGTTTGTTTGTTTACCACATCTTCTTTATACTCTCATCTATCGATTGACACTTAGGTTGTTTCTTTACTTTGGCTTTTGTAAATAATGCTGCAATAATCATAGGAGTGCATGTATCTTTTCCAATTGGTTTTGTTTTTGTATTTTTCAGGTAAATATCCAGAAGTGGAATAGCTAGATTATGTGGTAGTTCTATTCTTATTTTTTAAAAGAATCTTCATACTGCTTTCTATAGGGGTGCATCAATTTACATTCCCACAGTGTAGGTCTTCCCTTTCTCCACATCCTCTCCAACACTTGTGATTTCTTGTATTTTTGATAATAGCCATTCTAACAGCTGTGAGGTGATATCTCATTGTGGTTGTCTCATTATGGACTTGCATTTCCATAATAATGAGTGATGTTGAACATCTTTTCGTGTGCCTGTTGGCCATCTGTATGTTTTCTTTGGAAAAATATCTGTTCAGATCCTTTGTCCATTTTTGGATTTTATTGTTTGTATTTTTGTTGTTGAGTTCTTTATATATTTTGGATATTAACCCATCAGAAATCATTTACAAATATCTTCTCCCATTCAGTAGGTTGACTTTTCACTTTCATGATGTTTTCCTTTGCTGTGCAAGAAAATTTTTAGTTTGGTGTAGTCTCATTCATTTATTTTTGCTTTAGTTTCCCTTGCCTTTGGAGTCAGATCTACAAAAATATTGCTAAGAGAGATATCAAGGAGCTTACTGTCTATATTTTCTTCTAGGAATTTTATGGTTTCAGGTCTTATATTCTAGTCTTTAGTCCATTTTGAGTTAATATTGGTGTAAAAAAGTGGTTTAGTTTCATTCTTTAGCATGTGGCTGTCCAGTTTTACCAACACCATTTATTGAAGAGACTGTCCTCTCACCATTATATATTATTGGTTCCTTTGTCATAACTTAATTGTTTGTATATGCATGGGTTTATTTCTGGGCTCTCAATTCTGTTCCATTTATCTGTGTGCCTTTTTAAAAATATTTTATATTGTTAATTACTATAGCTTTGTAGTATAGTTTGAAATCAGAGAGTTTGATACATCCAGCTTTGTTCTTTCTCAAGATTGCTCTGGCTATTTGGGATATTTTGTGATTCCAGATAAATTTTAGAATTATCTGTTCTAGTTCTGTGAAAAATTGCATTGGAATTTTGATAGAAATTGTATTGAATCTATATATTGCTTTGGGAAGTATGGACATTTTAACAAGATTGTTTATTCTGATCCATGAGGACAAACTATCTTCCATTTATTTATGTTGTCTTCAGTTTCTTTCATCAATGTCTTGTAGTTTTCTGTGTATAGGTTTTTTACCTCCTTGGTTAAATTTATTCTTAGGTATTTTATGATTTTTGATGCAATTGTAAATGGGATTGCTTTCTTAATTTTTATTTCTGAAAGTTTGTTATTAGTGTATAGAAATACTACAGATTTATGTATATTGATTTTGTGTCCTGCAACTTTACTAAAGTAATTTATTGGTTCTAACAGGTTTTTTTTTTTTTTTTTTGGCACAGTCTTTAGGGCTCTCTGTATATAGTATCATGTCATCTGCAAATAGTGACAGTATTACTTCTTCCTTTTTTGATTTGGATGCCTAATTGCTGTGGCTATGTCCAATACTGTGTTGGATAAAAGTGGCAAAATTGGGCAACCTTGTCATATTCTTGATCTTAGAGGAAAAGCTTTCAGGTTTTCACTGTTGAGTATGTTAACTGTGAGATTTTCATATATTGCCTTTATTATGTTGGGGTACTTTTCCTCTGTACCCACTTTGTTGAAAGTTTTTATCATAAATGGATGTTGAATTTTGTCACATGTTTTATTTTTTTGAATCTATTGAAATGATCAGATGCTTTTTATCCTTCATTTAGTTAATGTGGTGTATCTCGCTGATTGATTGATTTGTGGATGTTGAACCATCCTTGCCTCACTGAAATAAATTCCACTTAATCATGGTGTATGATCGTTTTAATATATTGTTGAATTTGGTTTGCTAATATTTTTTGAGGATATTTGAATCTATACTCATCAAGGATATTGGCCTATAATTTTCTTTTTTGTGGTATTCTTTTCTGATTTTGGTATCAGGATAATGTTGTCCTCATAAAATGAGTTTGGAAGTGTCCCCTCCTCTTCAATTTTTTTGGAAGAGTTTGAGAAGGACAGTTATTAAATCTTTTGTGAATGTTTGGTATAATTCACTGATGAAACTGTCTGGTCCTAGACGTTAGCTAGTTGGGAGTTTTTAAATTACTCCTTCAATCTCCTTATTTGTTATTGGTCTGTTTAGATTTTATATTTCTTCATGATTTCCTAGGTAGGTTGTAAGTTTCTAGGAATGTATCCATTTCGTTTAGGTTGCCCAATTTGTTGTCATATATTTGTTGATAATAGTCTCTTATGATCTTTTGTATTTCTGTGGTATCATTTGTAGCTTCTCTTTCTTTACCGATTCTGTTTATTTGAGGCATCAGTCTTTTTCCTTGACTTGTCTAGCTAAAATTTTGTCAGTTTTGTTTATCCTTTCAAAGAATCTGCTCTTAGTTTCACTGATCTTTTCTATTGTCTTTTTAGTCTCTATTTCATTTATTTCCACTCTTTTTTTTTTAGGCATTTTATTTATTTATTTATTTATTTATTTATTTATTTATTTATTTTTTTGCGGTACGCGGGCCTCTCACTGTTGTGGCCTCTCCTATTGCGGAGTACAGGCTCTGGACATGCAGGCTCAGCAGCCATGGCTCACGGGCACAGCCGCTCCGAGGCATGTGGGATCTTCCCAGACCGGGGCACAAACCTGCATCCCCTGCATCGTCAGGCAGACTCTCAACCACTGTGCCACCAGGGAAGCCCTATTTCCACTCTTATCTTTATTATTTCCTCTCTTTTACTAACTCTGGGCTTCACTTGTTCTTCTTCTAGCCTTTGTACGATGAAAATCTAAACTTTATTTGATGTTTTTCTTGTTTCTCAAAGTAGGCTGTATTGCTGTGAACTTCTCTCTTAGAACCGCTATCGCTGTATCCCATAGATTTTGGTATGTTACTTCTGTTTTCACTTGTCTCTAGGTATTTTTTGATCAATGACCTGTTGGTTGTTCAGTAGCATGTTGTTTAATTTTGTGTTTTTTCCAGTTTTCTTCTTGTAATCAATTTCTAGTTTCACTTCTTTGTAGTGGGAGAAGATGCTTGATATGATTTCAATCTTTTTGAATTTATTGAGACTTGTTTTGTGGTGTAACATGTGCTTTACACTGGAAATGTTCCATGCACATTTGAAAAAAATGTGTATTCTGCAGTTTTTGGATGTGATGTTCTCTCTCTATATATATACCTGTTAAGTCTATTAGACCTAATATGTCATTTAAGGCTGATATTTTCTTATTGATGCTCTGTCTGAATTTTCTATACATTGATGCACATGGGTTGTTAAAGTCCCCTACTATTATTGTATTGCTTTTAATTTCTCCCTTTAAGTCTGTTAACATTTGCTCTTTATATTTTGGTGCTCCTCTGTTGGGTGCATATACATTTATAAATATTATATCTTCTTCCTGGATTGACTCCTTTATCATTATGTAATGCCCTTTTTTTTATTACATTCTTTGTTTTAAAGTCTATTTTGTCAACTATGAGTATAGCTATACCAGTTTATTTTTGTTTTCATTTGCATGAAATATCTTTCTTCAGTCCTTCACTTTCAGGCTGTGTATATTCTAAATTTTGAAGTGAGTCTCTTGTAGGCAGCATATAAATGCGTCCTTCTTTTTTTTTTTATCTATTCAGCCACTCTATGTCTGTTGATTGCATAATTTAATTTACATTTAAAGTAATTATTGATAGTATGTACTTAATGCCAATTTGTTAATTATTTTCTGGCTGTTTTCATAGTTCCTCTCTGTTTCCTTCTTCTCTTTCTTTCCTTGTGGTTTGATGACTTTCTTTAGCATTATGTTTAGATTCCTTTCTCATTTTCTTTTTTGTATTTACTATAAGCTTTTGCTTTGTGGTTACTGTGAGGTTCACATATAACACCTTATATGTATAATGATTTGTTTTGAGTAGATAGCAACTTAAATTTGAACACTTCCAAAACTTTACATTTTTAATCCATCCCCCCACATTTTATGTTTTTGATGTCACATTTTACATCTTTTTATTTTATGTATTTCCTAACTAATTGTTGTAACTTTAGTTAATTTTAATACTTTTGCCTTTCAACCTTCATACTTGCTTTATAAGTGATAGTTCTACTACCTTTACTATGTATTTACATTTTGCAGTGAGATTTTGCTTTTGTATGTTTTCTTGTTAATTTGTGCAATTTCTTTTCAGTTTAGAGAGATTCTCTTTAACATTTCTTTTTCTTTAAATTGAAGTATAGTTGATGTACAATATTATATGTTACATGTGTACAATATAGTGATTTACAATTTTTAAATGTTATACTCCATTTACAGTTCTTATAAAATATTGACTATATTCCCCATGTTGTACAATATATCCTAGTAGCTTATTTTATACATAGTAGTTTGTACCTCGTAATCCCCTCCTCCTATATTGCCCCTCCCCTCTTCCTTCTCCTCACTGGTAATCACCAGTGGGTTCTCTATATCTGTGAGTCTGTTTCTTTTTTGTTATATTCAGTAGTTTGTTGTATTTTTTAGATTCCACACATAAGTGATATCATAAAGTATTTGTCTTTCTCTGTCTGACTTATTTCACTTAGCATAATGCCCTCCAAGTCCATCCATGTTGCTGCAAATGGCAAATTTTCATTCTTTTTTATGGTTGAGTAGTATTCCATTGTATATGTATACCATATCTTCTTTATTCATTCATCTGTTGATGGACATTTACGTTGCTTCCATATCTTGGCAACTGTAAATAATGCTGCTATGAACATTGAGGTGCATGTATATTTTTGACTTAGTGTTTCATTTTTTTTCAGATATACACCCTGAAGTGAAATTGCTGGGTTGTATGGTAGCTCTGTTTTTAGTCTTTTGAGAAACCTCCATACTGTTTTCCATAGTGGCTATACCAATCTACATCTCCACCAACAGTGTAACAGGGTTTCCTTTTCTCCACATCCACACCAACATTTGTTATTTGTGTTTTTTATTTTTTTGATGACTCTGACAGGTGTGGGGTGATATCTCATTGTGGGTTTGATTTGCATTTCCCTGATGATTAGTGATGATGAGCATCTTTTCATGTGTCTGTTGGCCATCTGCACTTCCTCTTCGGAAAACTGTTCAGTTCTTCTGCCCCTTTTTTAATTGAGTTGTTTGTTTCTTTGATGTTGAGTTGTATGAACCATTTATATATATTAGAGATAAACCCCTTATCAATCATTTCATTTGAAAATCTTTACTCCCATTCAGTAAGTTGTCTTTTCATTTGGTCAATGGTTTCCTTTGTTGTGCAAAAGCTTTTAAGTTTAATTAGGTCCCATTTGTTTATTTTTGCTTTTATTTTCTTTGCTTTAGGAAACAGATCCAAAAGAATATTTCAATGATTTATGCCATAGAATGTTTTTTAACATTTCTTCTAAGGCTTGTTTAGTGGTGACAAACTCCTTCAGCTTTTGCTTATCTGGAAAACTCTCAATTTTTCCTTCAATTCTGAATGGTAACTTTGTTGTGTAGAGAATTCTTTTCATAGATTTTTCCTTTCAGCACTTTGAATATGTCATGCCACTCTCTTCTGGCCTGTAAAGTTTCTGATGAAAAATGCCAAAATCCTTATGGGGTTTCCCTTGTATGTAACAAGTTGTTTTTCTCTTGCTGCTTTTAAGATTCTCTTTTTATCTTTAACTTTTATGATTTTGAATATAATGTGTCTTAGTGTGGATCTCTTTGGGTTCATCTCACTTGAAACTCTCTGGGTTCGCTGAACGTAGATGTCTATTTTCCTCTCCAGATTAGGGAAATTTTCAGCCATGATTTCATGAAATAAGTTCTTTGGCCCTTTCTCTCCCTTTTTTCCTTCTGGGACCCCTATAATGTGAATGTTATTCTACTTGATACTGTCCCAAGGGTCCCTTAAGTATCTTCATCTTTTTAAGTTTTTTTTTTCTTTTTGTTGCTTTATCTGGTTGAGTTCCATTGTTTTGTCTTCCAGCTTGTGGATCCATTCTTCTGCTTCATCTACTCTGTTGTTGAACCCCTATAGTGCATTTTTCAGTTCAGTAATTATATTCTTCTGTTCTGTAACTTCTGTTTGGTACTTTCTTATATTTTCTTTCTTTTTTTTTTTTTGTGGTATGCGGGCCTCTCACTGTGTGGCCTCTCCTGTTGCAGAGCACAGGCTCTGGACACGCAGGCTCAGCAGCCATGGCTCATGGGCCTAGCCACTCCGCGGCATGTGGGATCTTCCTGGACTGGGGAACGAACCCGTGTCCCCTGCATTGGCAGGTGGACTCTCAACCATTGTGCCACCAGGGAAGCGCCTATTTTCTTTCTTTATTGAGGCTCTGACTGTGCTCATCCATTCTTCTCCCAAGTTTGCTGAGCATCTTTATGACCATTACTTTAACTTTTTATCAAGTAGGTTGCTTATTTCCATTTCATTAAGATCTTTTTTCTGGGGTTCTGTCTTGTTCTTTCATTTGGAACATATTCCTCTGCCTGATCATTTTGCCTGACTCTCTGTGTTTGTTTCTTTGTATTAAGCAAATCAACTTCTTCTCCCAGTCTTGGAGGAGTGGCCTTGTGTAGATGTCCTGTGGGGTTCAGAAGTGCAATCCCCTCTGGCCACCAGAGCTAGGCACTCAAATGGTATTCCCTGAATGGGCTGCATGTGCTCATCCGCTATGGTGGGGCCATGGCTCCAATGCAGCAGTGGGCAGAGCCTTTACCCAGCCAAGCTGGGCATGCATGTCTGTGGCCACAGTGGTGGCCAGGTCCTTGTCTGGCCTGGCTATGGCACATAGCTGCAACATAGGAGTGGGTGGGGCTTCTATCAAGGTGCACCCACTTGGCTCTAGCAGGTTAGAGAGATAGCTCCAAAATGGTGCCTGTCAGCACTAGCTTAGCTGAATAGGCTGAGACTGCAAAAATGGTATCTGCCTGTGTCTCTATCCCTGGAGAGGGTCCTAACAGTTTCCTGCCTCACTTAAGGTAGATACCTTAAGATTAATAAACTGGTTTCCTTCATGTATGGTCTAAGTGTTTTTCAAACTGCTGTTTTTGTCCTGGGTCCCAGGGCAAGTGTGTCTGTGTGTGAGCTTTTAAGAGTGGGTTTTCTGGTCCCTACAGTTTCATGGTTTTTCTGAGCATAATCCCAATTGGTTTTCAGAGACAGGCAATTAGGGAGTCTCATCTCTCCTGTGCAGTATCTAAGGGTTGAGGTGCCTGATATGGAGTACAAACCCCTTGCTCCTCAGGGAAAAGTTCTGTATTTCGAGATCTCTCTTGATTGAGAATTTCTGTGGCTGGGATGATTGTTTTTTTTTTGTTTTTGTTTAGTGAGACTGTGTCTCTGCCTCTCCTTCCCATCTTGTTGCTGCCTTTCTATCCTTTGTGGAGGCTCTGTTCATTCAGTTTTTTGGTCTCTTCAAAAGAAATTATTCCATTAGTAGTTGTAGATTTATTGTGACTGTGGAGGAGGTGAGTTCAAGATCTTCCTATGTTGCCATCTTAAACCTCTTCTCCACATTCACTCTTGAGTTGAGATGAGGAGGTCTCCTTTATAATTTTTTTTTTTTCGTGGTACGCGGGCCTCTCACCACCGTGGCCTCTCCCGTCGCGGAGCAACAGGCTCCGGACGCGCAGGCTCAGCGGCCATGGCTCACGGGTGCAGCCGCTCCGCGGCATGTGGGATCCTCCCGGACCGGGGCACGAACCCGTGTCCCCTGCATTGGCAGGCGGACTCCCAACCACTGCACCACCAGGGAAGCCCCTCCTTTATAATGTTTATGGGACGATTTAGAATTTATTTTCATTCAATAGACATTAGTTAACAACTGCCAATCTGAGTCCCTTAAACATTCTTTCTTCTGGATTTCTACTCTTCTTTCTTCTTGCAATGCTGATGTGACTTCAAGTTTCTTCCTTTTTAAACCCTCAAGTCCCTTCCTTTTCAAGCCACTCTGTCATGGGGAACATGTTTCAGAAATTATTCCATGGCCTGCCCACATCACTAGAGTTCCCTATTCCAAATCAATCCAAGTTATAATTCCATGTAACGTCCAGACGTTTTCAACTAGGAGTAGCAGGCTTAAACACTGATTGAGTTGAAATAGCTTACGTGTTTCCCATGTCTTAAGTGTGCTTTCCTGCTCAAATGGTGGTTAACGTAATTAAACATAGTGTTTTCTAGGTCTGTGTCTTCCAATTTCAGACAAGTCCGTCCTTCGAGTGAATTCAGCGAGATTTGCATATGTTCTTGGCATCCTCTCTCAGTCTGGAATTAGTTGCACTGTATTTGGCAGCTATTATTCATAGATTATGTTGTAAGGTTAGGACTGTCTTTTAGTTTCATTACAAAAGATGTATCTTGTCTATTTCCCTTTTTAATTGTGTTTTTATGTAGAAATATAACAGTAGACTTTATTGTTTTAATATTTATTTATTCATTTGGCTGCGTTGGACCTTCATTGTGGTTCACGGGCTCTTCATTGCAGAGCACGTGTTTCTCTCTAGCTGTGGTGGGTGGGTTTTCTCCTCTGCAGTTGTGGCATGGGCTCCAGAGCACATGGGCTCTGTAGTTTGTGGCATGTGGGCTCTCTAGTTGAGGCACACTGAGCTCAGTAGTTGTGGCCCACTGGCTTAGTTGCCCCATGGCATGAGGGATCTTAGTTCCTCAACCAGGGATTGAACCCACATCTCCTGCCTTGGAAGGCGGATTCTTTACCACTGGACCACCAGGGAAGTCTCCTTTCTAATTGTTTTTAGTTGGCACAAATTAAAAGAATAAAGACATCTTGCCTCAGACACCTTTGTGGGGAGATCACCAAGATTTCAATAATCTTTCTTTTAAATGAAAACAGAGATATGACATATTTTTATAGATTTATTTGAAGTAGGGGAGGAGTCTATTAGCCTTGTGTTTAGATTTATTATTTGTTCTACATTACTCACCTATAATTTTCCTTTCATTGTAAAAGATATATCTACTAGATATCTAACAGAATACTCCAGCCTCAGAATTAAATTTGGTTTATTCTTATTAGATTTCAGATTTGGAAGTGAATAAGCATCTGTATATCATATATGTGTTGGTGACTTAAATGAGAGTTTAAAAAAAATTTTTTTTTATTAAAACATGGTTTTAAACATGTTCAGTAAAGTTTAAATTCTTCCTCTAGGAATTCAAAGCAAAGTTATTTTATTTGTAGTAGCTTGGAATTTTTAATTGCATCAAGAATCAGATTGTGAATACTCTTTGGATGAATTATTCTCAAGTTTATTCTTCAGAGAGTTCTTCAAGCAGGCTCTGATGTTCCAAATCCTAAACAGAATTGTATTGTAATTTCAGATAAATATTTATGTAATTATCAGTATTCTAACAAGTAAAACACACGTAGCTATTCACATTTGTGTGTGAACATTTTAAATCACTGCCAATATTAAACTCAGTCCTAAATATAATAAACAGATTATTAGGTCTACTTCTGAGAGCTTTGCCTGACTTTCAGAGCATTTGGCCAGAAGAACAGCCAATTTAAGCAATAAAGAGCAACACTCCCTTGTTGCCATCACTCCAGCTACTCTCTTGCTAAAATGGTGATCCCTTTTGTATCTTACTCTTTTTCTTTCTTATTTCCCCTTTGTACCAAGTCTATTGTGTATATGTTTTTGTGTGCATTTGTCTTTGGCCTCATACCTAAACAGCTGTTACTATTGATACTTAGTGAATATTAATAATATGCTGACTAGTAACAGTCTATCTAAAGAGGAAACATGATGTAGTCTGGTTGGTTCCACCCACCTGTTCGATTGGACAATTCAATTATTTAAATATTCTGAACCTCAATTTTATAATCTGTAAAACTGGGAGATCAGATAATCTCTAATATCCGTTGCAGTTTTGTCACCTATCCTTCTGTAGTAATTTTCATGATATAGTCTTGTTTGAGTCTTACATAAAGGCAATGGAAGGTTATTTATGACCTGGTAAATAAGGAACAGAGAAGTGAATAGAAAAGCACTCTCCTGCTATGTTCATAAAGAATCCTTTATACCCCTACTTTTTACCCTATAGTTCATGTGTAAATGATATCCATTACTTAAACTTTCATAAGCAAAGTCCATCTGGTCTTTATAAATTCTGTTTCTGCTTTACCAAATATTGATAAATTGTTCAGCTTTGTGCTGCCAAATACTTAGGTCTCTTTGTCATGGCTTCATACCAATTTCAAAATGAATATTGAATATAATTATTTAGGGATGAAAGAGTCATAGTAAATAAAACCATACGCTTACTATTAAAGCCTTTTATTTGAATAACTCTTAGTAGCATATTTTCAAAACTTGGTCCACTTGTAATATTGGAAGAGTCCACTTTCTTTTGATTCCTGAAACTATAACTCTTGGGCAATAAGCCCATCTGTATTAATGGTCCATGCTGAATTGAGCTTGATTAGTATATGAAATTGATTCTGTCCAGATACCAGATGGCCCAAGTTGGTATTTTATTTGTCACTTTCAAAGGAAAAAACACTTTTTTTTTCCCGCCAGGAATGAACAGATTCAAGATGATGACTGTTCTCCCCTAGGTTTACAAACGATTATTGAACGTTAGTGCCTGCATAGATTGTTCCAACAGGACTCATAGTTAACTGATGACTCTACTCCAGCTATTTATTCACTGATTTGTTCTCTCAGTCGTGTCTCTTCTTTAGATCTTACCTTTTACTCTTACCTCTAAAATACTACAGCAAGTCCATGCTAAGACTGTATTAATAACCTTTTAGAGAACACAGTGAAGAGTCAACTGGCTTATTGACTAGAGTGGAGGATTTATAAAATGGATGGTAGGAAGTAAGATGAGGAAAGCTAATGGCAAGTTTTTGATACTAAGCTAAAGAATCTACATTTTTTTTCAATGTAGGAAATAGCAATTCTTCAAAAATTGTTTTCAACAGGAAAGTGGGAGAGAAGAGCAGGAAGTAGGTGTGGAGAGATGGGGGGTGATCAGGATTTCTGATTGGCAGTTGACTGTGGCAAAGCAAAGGAAGGGGTGAATAAGAGCTCCTTTGGAAGAAGAACTAGTGACAGATATGATATAGATGATGAGGGGGCTGTGCTGCCATCTTGGCTCCTCAGCTTCTCACACCCCCAGCAAAAATACCCAAAACTTGGACCCCCTTTTCCACAAGTTCCTTCAGGCATTTTGAAGGAAATGTAGAACACTTTTAACAGTGAAAGTTGAAACTTAAGACACATTTTCTTTCCAACTCCAAATAAAAATATTCAGTGGGAGCAGAGAGCTGGAATTCTCTCTTTCAAGCAAGGAGAGATTCAAATTCATGATTTACCCAATAATGTCTTCCTATTTCATTTTATAAAATTTTCAAATCCTCCTAAAATAAAATAAAACAAAATACACAAATGAGTAAATATATTTGGATATAGTCTGAAAAATTCCAGAACATACATTTTGCCCCTCCTACCACTTCCTCACTCTGATGAAATACCACTGTGTAGGGCTTGGGATCTGTTTTACCCAGTAGTCACATGAAGGGATCTGATGTGCAGGAGAGGTAATGGACCATGGGGTCAACATTAACAAATAAGGAAAAGTAAATGAAATTGGAAGACCTGTGCGCAGAGAACAGGAGAATACACAGAAGAATGGATATTGAGAGTCTTAAGATACTGATGGGAATGTGCAACATAAGACTGGATAGGGAGAATTCATTGATATGGGGGTACTTATCCTTAATTCAAGACTAAATGTATCGGTAAGAATATCTGGAGTTGTTTTTAATTGTTTCCTGAGATGACTCTTTGAATATAGGGATTAATGGCCTATATTAATAGAGATGTTAGAACTTTCTTGGAAAGTTATTGTAGAAGTGGACAGAAAGTGCAGAGAAGGTGGGAATATTGGAATGCATTTGTTGTGTAAGAGCTAAGAAATCTTTGAAAAGTCAGTGTAAAATACACACTAGATTTTAAAGACATAATATGAAAAAAAAGAAAAAAAAGACATAGGCTTCTTTCAAACCTAAAATTTCAAGAACAGGGAAGATAAAGAAAAAACACATTTAGTCCAAGTGTCTTACTGTCCTCTAGTGGTTATATATGGTATATGTGCACAGAGAAAGAGGAGAATGCCAGTTATTTACAGCAGAAAAGAATCTTTGGGAATATTTAGTTCAATGTTTCTAACATTAGGTGATTTATGAAATTCTTAAAAGGAGAAAAAAAAATTCCTATGGTTTCTTTGGTTTTGACAAACTATTTTTATTATCACATTTCCTAAATATGATTAAACATAAGCTAGTGTACTTATACATTCCTGTAAAATTATATAACCAATACAAATTGATAACACAAATAAAAATTTTATGGGCACTTCAAATTAATGACACTAGTGTGATGGATTTCATATAACATTAATATGATAAATGTGGCTCTTCTGTTAAAGCTAAATTTTGGCTCAAACCTGGAAATGGTCCTGACTTTTACTGTGCATGTTTTGCCTTGTTTTTTTTTGTTTTGTTTTGGTTTTTCTGCCTTAGGCATATTCATATTTCCCACACTATTGATAATGTATAACATGAGGTCTCAATTCTTCCACAATATGTAAAAATGTGGCATGGATATAGATATGTGGAAGGGGACGTACAGAAGGTGGAAAGGAATATTTAAAGTTGATCACACTTCATAGTCTTACTTTTCTCAGTAAAACCTGAAGCAAAAATATAACTATTGTTCATTTCTTAATTTTTTTAACATTTTTGACTTTGAATAAAAAATAATTATTGATGTATTCCTATGTGATTTTTTTGAATTTTATTATTAGAAAATCTTCTATCCTGAGAGGTATTTTTTAATCTACTTTCCCATTAATTATAAAAACGTTCATTAAGATTTTATATTTAACTCATTTGTTTTAGAAGATGGAATAAAGAGGATTACATGATTTTCCCCTTGTAAATAAACTTCTCTTTCTCTGAACATTTTGTCTATAATTATTTTATTACCCATGAATTCATGGTACCTCCTTTACCGTGATTTAAATATTTGTATATATTTACAAGTTTCTAAGATACCTATACTTTTGTTCTATATTTTTAATAAAATGTTTAAAGACCAGAAAGTAAACTGTAAAGAATAGTGCAAGGAATATCCGACTGTCTATTACTTACTTTTGTCAAGTCTGCATGTAGTAAGACTCCTCCAGCTCTCATTCCTCATTTTCTTCTCCACTGGTGAACCTATTCCAGCTACTCTTGTTGAGTAACAAACCAGCCTAAATTTAGTGGTAGGATCAACAACTATTTTGTATTGTTAATGGATTCTGTGTATAAGAAATTGGGAAAGGGCTCAGTGGGAATGCCTTGTCTCTGTTCCATCATGTCTGGAGCTCGTCTGGGAAGACTCGAAGTCTGAGGGTGACTATGAGTGGCTGAAATCATTTGAAGGCTTCTTCACTCATATGTCTGGTGCATGATGCTGACGGTCAGCTGAGACCTAAGCTGGGGCTCTGTGTTACCAGAGGTCCCTCCAAGAAATTGTATGGGCTTCTTTACAAGCTGGTGACTGGGCTGCAAGAGCAAGTATACTTAAAGCACAAGGCAGAAATGTGTGATGCTTTTATCGTCTAACCTCACAGTCATAGAGATTCACTTCCACTGTACTCTCTTGGTTAAGATAGTCACACAGGTCCACCTGTAATCATGGTAAGGTGCCACAGACCCAACACTGAATGCGTAAAATGACAAGGTCACATGTGAGGAGAACACGTGGGCAGGGGGTATTATTGTGGTCATTACTGGAATATACAATCTTCCACAGTATCACTACTTTGAATTTGATATTTAATATTTCCATGTGTTTTAAAATTTTTCTGTATATGAATGAAGAAACGAAACTATAATACTCTTTTGTGCGTTTTAAAACTTTTTGTGAATGCCATATATATGTATATATATATGTAAATTATTTGTGGTGTTTCTTTCCCACAATGTTGTTTTTATGACTATACAGATTGACATATTTAGCTCTAATTCATTTATTTTAACTTCAATACAATATCCTTTCATGTAACTATATCACAGTTTATTTGTTCCTACTCCACCGATAGATATTTAGGTACAGCTATACTGGATACTGTGTATTTTACAATATTGCCGAACTGATCTCCAAAAGTTGTGCTACTTCACACTCTTAATAACAGATGCGAGGATTAGTTTGCTTTTTGTTTGAAAGTAACAAAAATTGATTATAGAAAACAGAGGTAGAAAGAAACTTGTTAGAAAATTACTAACTCATGAAATAGAAGGAAAAGCCAAATAACCATAATGAAGTCTTAGGAAAGACAGAGATCAGGGTTTGGGATTTCAGAACAAGGAATTAATGGTTGTGTTCTTTTCTTGATAATTCTTTTATTGTGGTAATTATATATATAATTATGTATGTGTAAATATATAATACACACACACACACACACACATATATATATATACTTCACTGTTTTAAAGCGTACAAGCCAGTGACATTCACAATGTTTTGCAACCATCGCTGCTACCTAGTTTCAGAACATCATCCCAGAGGAAGCCCCTCACCTTCAGCAGTTACCCCTCTTACTTTCTCTCCCCACCAGCTCTTGCCAACCACTAATCTGCTTTCTACTTTATGGATTGGCATATTCTGTTTATTTCATATAAATGGAAACATACAATATGTATAGTCTTTTGTGTTTTGCTTCTTTCACTTAGCATAATGTGTTCAAGGTTCATCCGTGCTTGAGCATGTTTCACAGTTTCATTCCTTTATATGGCTGAATAATATTTTATTTTCTAGATATACCACATTCTATTTATTCATTCATCACTTGAGAGGCATTTAGGTTGTTACCATAGTTTTCTTTTTAAAGTGCTGCCACTAGAAAACAGCATCAGTCACCTCCATCTAAAACCTCATAGTTACTTACAGTTCATACTCTTGGGAAAGTTGGTCTCACTGACATTAGGCCATGTGTATAGCTCTCTCACTGGAGAGTAAGATCCTGTGGGTGACAACCTTATGAGATTTACATGAAGTCGAGATGGCGGATGTGTGCTGAAATTCCTCAAAATCTACAAAGCAAAATGAATCAAGAACCGATGTTCATTTTTTGTCTCTTGGACATTTTATCTAGAATTTCCTCCAGTTTTCTAGCATGTTAATGGTACTCTATCATAATGTAATTTTTTTTTTTTTTTTGCGGTACGCGGGCCTCTCACTGTTGTGACCTCTCCCGTTGCAGAGCACAGGCTCTGGACGAGCAGGCTCAGCGGCCATGGCCCACGGGCCCAGCCGCTCCGCGGCATGTGGGATCCTGCCGGACCGGGGCACGAACCCGCGTCCCCTGCATCGGCAGGCGGACTCTCAACCACTGCGCCACCAGGGAAGCCCCATCATGTAATTTTTGATGATGATAATTTGCTCACTATATACTTTGTGGCTTATTTCAGTGGGATTTTGGGTGTGGGGAGAGTTATGCCTGGGCTCAGATTATTAAATGCTCAAAAGTGATGATCTAATTATTTACAGAAAACAGTGATAATTTGTAAACTACATCTGTCTAGGATAGGCACAGATGATCCCCAAAAGATCCTGGAAACCAATTGGGTTACCCCTTAATTCTAGAAGAATCCTCTTCTGGAAACAAGAATGCATGAGGCTAACTTCAAAGATATGAAGAATCAGATGAAAATTATTGACCTCTTTGTAGTTACTGAGGGGCAAACAGATGTGGGACTTCATACGGGGTAGAATTAGGTTATGTATAAGGAAGAAATATCTTTAACAATTGGAACTGACAAAGGAGTGAGCTGGCTGCTATAGGAAATATTCAGTGAGGGGTGATGAAGATCTATCACAGTAATGAAGATTCCTTGATTTGGAGAGAATCATGTGTCTCTCAGATTCTTATCAGCTCAATAATTCCAGTATGTCAGATGCAAGTTGGTTAGGGTTTCCTTGCTTATGTACTGGTCTTTTAAAAATGGCTCATATTCAAATTTCAACTAGGAAAAGAGCGTAAAAATCCATAGCGTCAAAGGTGGCAGTTTGTTTGGCTTAGGCATTATTGCTAAATTGCTGAAACTTTGTAATTCCATTTTTTTCTAGACTACTGATACGGTAATTTCTTATTTAGTAAACTTTCAGGATCAGACCTATCAAAAGCCATTATAAAATACATTTAATATGTGTTAAATCTTTTAAAATTAAAATGCACTATGTTTTAGGAGCTTACAAAACAAATTTCATAGTTAATTCATGAGAAGGTTTGTTGAGCACCTATGAAGCCAGGAACAATGATAAGCACATTGTCTGTGCCTTTATGCTGCTCACTGGAAAGCTTTACATCTGAATGAGTAATCATCATACTGTCTGGTAGTCTAAGGAGGGATGAGTTAACGGTCTAGAGAAGACTTCCCAGAGGAAATGGTAATTTACATGTGTTGAAGAATGAGAAGTTATCCACAAGAATTAGTAGAGATATAGTCATTCAGGTAAAAGGAACAACATGGTCAATATAATTAATATGACATATTTTGAGGGCAGTATGCAATTTGATAATGTTTTAGTAAAAATGTGAAAGGGGAACAGTAGAGATGAGGCAGATAGGAGCCAGATCATGAAGAGCTTTTATGCTATTTTAACAAGATTAAATTTTGTTTTTTAAGTCTATGGGGAGCCAATGGATTAATGATGTTTATGTTACTATCAAGCCTGTTAACAATCAAATAGAAGGAGCTTAGGTAGTTAGGTAACAATGAAGAAGCTCTGTGAAAAAACACAGGTACTATTCAGAATAAGAAAAGGATGGTGACTTAAAGAAGGGAGGAAGACAGATCCCAAACTGCCCTGCATTGAGGTCAGAGAATATAATTTGCCTATTATAATTTAAGATGTTAACTACCATGGATAGTGTCAGAATAGAGCATAACCCACTTCCTTAACTATCCTCAGGTTGGGTTAAAAACAATTGAAGTATAGACTAGGGAAGTATGTCGTACAGAGGAATATATTGGAGAATGAATGTTACAGAGAGCCCATATTACAAATTTTTCATGCGAAAAAGAAAGAGATATTTCATTCATGCTGTGAAAAGGGAAGCAAACGATTTTGTTACGGTTTCTATTTAATGAATTTATAGTCTAGAGGGAAAATTAGAGAGATTACTACCAAAATAATTGAATCTTTATATTAAGTTTAAACTTCATAGGAATTATGAAAAAAAAGAACCTGAAAAAATTGTAATAGGAAATTGGAATTGGCTCTATTTAGAATGTATGTTTGTAAGGCTAGATATGTGTTTTACATTGCATTATGTGAAGTATCAATCCATCAAAAGATAATAGTCAAAATCAGTGATTATTTTGATGGTAGAAATAAAACAGAATATTTTATACAGTTAGTTAATAGGTTATAGAAATAGTGCGCTAGAAATATGGGTCTGTTTTCTTAGGCTAAACATTTACTAAATTTATTAATTAAAATTTTAAAAAAATCAAGTATGATTATTAGTGGGACAAAGATTCTTGAATAATGTCATTTAAAGATTATTCAACTGAAATAAAATAGCCTCAGAGTTATGATTTTGCTTTTGACTGCTCCCAATTTATCAAAAAATCAAAACTCTCTTTGCTGTGAACCATTAGAAATTGTGCTTTCATCACTGCTGGAAGATGTGCTTTCATTACTAGCAGCAGGGAATAAAATGGAAATTTAATTTAGTTGAAAATTATTTTCACACTGACTCCATTTTAAGCAGAAAGAATAGTTTATCTTTTAAAAAGAGAAATTAATATTAATAAATTATATATTATTCTTAATTGCAACATGTCAAAGAAATAAAAATATTTATGTGTCATTTTTTGTAATAACAGAAAGTCTTTTGATTGCAAAAACCAACCATGGATTATTTTAAAACGATCATGGCTAACACAAAAGGGAAGTATGTGAACTAGGGGAGGTATGTGCTAGGTATTTATAGCCTCTCAGGTTTTTCTCCTTTTCTTCTAACAAATACCCAACGACATGTTTTTTTCCTCCTTACCCAGGGTTCTGTGCCAGTCCTGAGTTAGTTTGACCCAGACCCATTCTTCCCGGTTCCTCTGTTCTGCTCCCTGTGTCAGGCAGGCTGAATCATGTAGGCTGTGTACCTCAAGCTCCCTTGTTGAAGGGTTTATGTTCAGTTTGCACATTGGCCAGAAATTGGAAGGCAGCAGGAAGGAGAAGAAAAGGAGGAAAAGCCTCAGGTGTACATATATGTCTGGAGCATAAATGGCTCCAACTCCTTATGGAAAGGAGTGACATAGTTCCAACTTCTGCCAGGTGACACTATCCCTGGGCTTCTCCCACACTGTCTCACTCATTTGTTTCTTCTATTTAGGGATTAATAGTGGCTCCCAGCTGTTGACAATCGCTGAATTTCTTTACTGTTCCCTCTATAACGTGTGTAACTAATTTTATGCATTAAATACTTTCTGTTATAATTAGACTCTTTTCTTAGATCCCAACTGAATCAGATACTCAGTTCTTTCCTAAATTTCTTTCCCTTACCCCAAAGAACATAATGAAGTAAAAGCAAGAGATGATGTCATTGGAATGGAAAGATACCATCTCAGCATGTGAGATGAATAGAATTATGATGAGATGGCATTTAAATATTTGAGCATTGTATAACGTTTGACCTAGGAATAGTCTCGTCCTGCACCAAGGAGGTTATAGGTGATCGGAGTACTCCTTTTCATATAGAATGACGGTGGCTCCCAAGCTTCCTCCCTCAGACTGGGGGCCTTTCAGAATTTTATCAGGGCAGAAACCATGTCTTTTTTTGGTAACTCTTGCCAGTGAAAGGGGCCTTTGATGCTATTGCAGTGGAGGAAGATTTAACTTCTCTTCATCCCTGGGATAATGTTAAAGATAATGATCCATCCTGAGCAATGTTACAGGGGCCAAATGAGGGCAACATATGCCCAAAGCCAAGCTGGGATTAGTACTGTGATTTTACTGAAAGAATGCTGGAGGCTGGGTCACAAAAGGAGATCACCACTGACTTTAAATGAGAGCAAATTATTACATTTCCACATATAAGACCTGTCTCTGAAACAAGAGAAAGAAAAGAAAGCAATTCAGGCTGCCTTTATTATAACTGAAGTTGATGACAGTGTTTCTGAAAATATGACAGTAATTCTGAAAATATGGAAATACTGCATTAAAGTGTTAATTATGAACAAGATGGGAAGAGGACGCTCTAAGAACAACAGCAGGTAAAAGCCAGTTTGGCAGTTTTATTTTTTGTCTGTCTGTGGCTTTTTTGTAAATAAGAAAAGCTGAGCTAAGCAAGACATATGCATAGTGAAACTTTCCATCCCTCAGACAGAGAATCCACACCTTACGCTTGAAATTTGTGGGACTTTTCAGTTTCTAAATGCCATGAAGGGCAAAATGAGAGCGAAGTGGATGGAATTTTGAGGACCAATGGGAAGAAATCAGATTTCGGCATCATCAGGTATCATTTAGGGACGATGTTTTCATCATATGAGAAAACTTTAACAATTCACACACACAAAAAAATTATATGTACTGAGAAAGTAGATGATTAATGAATATTTTGTACCTCTATTGATGTACTTGTAAAATTAGGCTAAGAATGGACATAATATGAACCAGGGTTAATAACACAGATATAACACAAATAGTAAAACAAGATATATTTGGTTGAGACTTTTAATAAAACATCTTTTTGTAATATTTTAGGTGTACTTTGTGGTGATGATTTCAAATACTGAATCACCTGTGGGTGATTTGTACTTTGATTCATCTGGGTAAGAAGTTCTTAGATATTCATTAGCTATTCTTTCTAAAGCATTGCTTTGCCATATTCTTTCATTTGTCCAATTCCTAAAATTGCATATTCTCTTCTTGTAGTATCATAATATTGTGTTGGAGACTTCTGAGGTACTTTATCATACTACCCTATTATGCTACCCTATAACACCATAGAGTAAAAAAAAGTAAATACATAAAGCTAAGATATTGCTATGATTGGTTTAAAACACTCTGAAAGCTTTGGGTCATAGCTGTGTAACTTCAAAACATGGATATTTTAGTAATTCTAAATTCACAGTTGTAATTTCACAGTTGCTTAAAAATTTAAGGTACATTTTTATTCCACTCAATGAACTACCTATGTAGACATATGAGCTATGATTTGTTGGTTGGAAGGTTTCAATTATAGTAAAGGTAATTATATTTCTTTCTGAAATAAATTTTCATTCTCTGGGTAATTACATTTTGAATGAAAAGAAAATATCAAAACCTTGGGTTACCCTGCCGATCTACTTTTCTCAGTACTTTGTCATTTTGGCCTCATGATGGCACCAAAGGGTAGGAAATTACTTTCTGAATTCCCATTTACTTACTGAATTGCAATTAAAAAAATGAATAAAATTAGCAAACGACAGGCGAGTTTGCTAAATCTTGCATATAAGGAAGGTTGGGGGAGCTGGTCTCAGTTTTGGGTATGCCCGCTTTGGTATACTTGTATACAGTTACTCTCCTACTTTTCTCTACACAAGATATTTTCTCTCATTTTTCTCAAATTATTTTGTCCCCTTCCCGTTATCCCTTCTTCCAATTCATATCCTCAGTTGCAGCCAGGAAAAGGTGCTGATGACAAAAATTTGCTAGATCTTATCATAACAATAGACTTGTGTCTGAATAACTTTGAAAGATACATGATTCACAAATGGCCAATAAGAAGACTACTGTAAAGGAAATATACATCATAAAATAGGGAAAAAAGTATATCTCACTCATTTTTTAGGGAAAAAATGATATCTCACTCATTTTCCAATTTCTTAGATAATCAAAATTTAGAATCTAATTTGACACCATAATAAATCTTACTTAAGATTAATGGCAGCAGTCTCAGCTGTTGTCTTACATTTCTCATTGGTGGATGAGACATAGTTAATGTGTGCATTCAAATGAATGCCCTGCTATGTGTGCACCTCCATAGATCAAACCTGTACTCTAGGTTCTGTTACACACTGAGAGGGAATAAAATAAATGTAAGATATGTTTCTTTTCCTTTCAAAGAAACTTGTAACCCAGCTCAAGTGAAGATATCAGTATATCTAAAAATAACTAATGTTAACAGTAGGTAACAACTTGAAGGTCTTGAATATTAGGAAATAAAAATAGTACAAAATGACTTTTGGTTAAGCAAAAACTTGAAGTGTTATATAAGGAATTCTTCTTACTAAAGGTAAAACAAAAACACGTTTTAAGATGAGCAAATTATGTTTTGTTACACAACATTTATAACCTGCAATTGACTCTTTCAATCTATGGAATATAAAGATTTTTACATGTTAACTCTATTTCCTCAGTTTTCATAATCTTTTGGGTTAGTGCAAAGCATTACAAAAATAGATTATAACACAGAACCCAATCTTTTCTTTCTAGTTCCTGTGGGATTTGGGACCCTCTTGCAGTGTTTTTTTTACCTTCCATCTATAGCATCTCTGTCTTCTGCCCACAGCCAAACTTAGTAAAATGAGGTACTTCCATGCTTCCCCAAAGACCTCTGGGTCTGCTTGCTCAGACAATTCCCTCTGCTTTTATGTAAGGAGTATTGTTCTTCCTTTTTCACTCCTATAGTCCCTACAGTAAATAGAACATTCATTACTGAAATTTGTGAAAAACAGTAGTTCTTTGCTCCTGGCTTCTTATCAAATCTTGCATTTGTAAATTTACATATTCTCTCACTTCCTAAAATTCCTGAGATCCTTGAGTTTGGGTTAGAGGATAATCTGAGAAGCATTACCTTGGGTCACTGTTCTGGATGAAGACTATCCCGTAACTAGGTTATCCTTTTAAGTAAAGTTCCTTCTCTATTCACTGTAGTGACTGGGTAGCTAAGAGAGGAGCTTTGTCCCTCAACAGCCTGAATACCTTCATTTTGGGAGGTTGTGTGGGTTAGCTCTTAGCCTGTAAATCACCATATACATGGGGCTTATTGCAATTCTATTTAAAATTAATCTTTAGTAGGATCAGCTTGCTCAAGTGTATGTATGTGTGTGTATATATATACCCATATATCTGGTTGTTTGAACTCTCTCTCTCTCTCTCTCCACACACACACACACACACACACACACACACACACAGAGATCTTCCTCGACTTAGATTGGGGTTACATCCTGATAAAACCATTGTTAAGTTGAAAATATTGTAAGGTGAAAATACATTTAATACACCTAACTTACTGACCATCAAAGCTTAGCCTAGCTTACCTTTAAGGTGCTCAGAACACTTAACATTAGCCTACGCTTGGGAAAAATCATCTAGCACAAAGCCTATTTGTTAAGTATCTCATGTAATTTATTGACTAGTGTACTGAAAGTGAAAAATAGAATGGTTGTATGGGTACAGAATGTTTTTAAGTGTATTGGTTGTTTACCCTTGTGATCGCCTCGCTGACCGACAGCTGCGGTTCCCTGTGGCAGCCCAGCATTAGAAGAAGAATATCATATTGCATGATAGCTGAGAGAAGATCAAAATTCAAAATTTGAATTATGGTTTCTAATGAATGTGTATTGCTTTTGTACCATAGTAGTCAAAAAATTTTAAGTTGAATCATTGTTAAGTCTGGGAGTGTCTGTGTATATATATAAATATATATATACGTTCAAAATTCTAAGAATATAATATATAATGAAATATAATATATCCTACTATATATATTATGCTAAGAATATATATGTATGTGCATACATATGTATGTATTTATGTATTCATTATATATATATAATATATATATATTCTTAGAGTGTTCATCTAGCTTAGACCCTCACTCTGGATTTTCTGTTTCATTGGAAATAATCTATAGTTCCAGATGATTAGTTAATAACACAACACAGAACATTACTAATTAAAAAAAATTAGTTCCTTTTTCATAAGTCACTGTTATTTTAACAAAAAATGTAAAAAAGAAAAATGAGTTTGAAGACTTCTTTGCTGTGGGCTGACTTTTGATATAGGCATGGAGATTTGTTCTTGCCATCTATTTGTTTCATAACATGTTTTTAAACAAATATCTTTCAAATTCAAAGCCACATAATCCAGAAGCATGGAATAATAGTGGTATAAGTATGATTGTATTTGACTGAACTGCACAGAAAGCAATACGTTCACTGTTGGACGTTGAAAAGCCACCTAAAAAAGGTAGAGTATCCATTAGTCCAGAATAAATGTGGGATTTTTTCAAGGATATACCTAGCACAGAGGCAAGCACTTTAAAAGACATTTTCCTGCTTGTCTGCTTTAAATAATTTCCATTATCTTCAGCATGATGTCAATTCAGGAAGTATTTACACCTACAAAAGGGTAATGTAGGTATAGATAGATTCCTATAATTTTAATCACTTCATCTTTATCAGCTTCTGGATATGGAAATTTTTGCCTGGATTACATTAAGTTGTATAACTGTAGAAACTAATGATAGATATGGTATAAAATCCTTTTGAATAGACTGTCTTGTATATGGACAAAATTATACATGGATTTTGAAATTTGAAATGGAGATAATACTGTTAATTGAACTGGTGCCCCTCATCTCCAGATGAAGAAACCAAGGAACAGAAAGGTTAATACTTAGAGCTAGTTGATGGTGATGCTGGACTAGAATCTAGGAGGACTGTTAGGTAATTGTCAAGTATTTTTTGTTTGTGTACACATTTTTTTCCTTCAGAAAAATAAAACCAACATGTTTTGTCTGCTGAATAAAAAGAAGAGGGTCCTCATTTCAGAAACAAAATCTAATTTTGTGTTACTCTAAATATAATATATGGGTTTTATCCCCTTCTAAAATTTTCATCAAAGATGGAAAATACTAAGATATACTGTGTTTCTTGTTATTTATCAGTCTGTACCTTTATCTATTATAGAAGTGAGAAAAATAACATAAATTCAATAATAAATATGTAATTATTAACAATTTATTTATGTCTTTTAATAAACTGAATAAATATTGTTTTATTTCAATTTTACAATATGATATTCACATGAGAAAAACAAGATTTAATATGCATATGTATACACATACATATATACATATATAATCACACAATATACATATATACATATATAGTACATGCATATATGCACATACATATATACATATATCTCACACATATACATATACATACATATATTGTACTTGGGTACACACAAAATACATATATGCACATAAAATATCTATTACTAGCTACCTAATATTCATAAAATAGTTAGAGCTTTTAATATCTCTAAGGCTCTCAAAACAGTATCTGGCATACTGTAAGCATTACAGATGTGCTTCCTTTTAGTTATGTTGATGTAGTCTATACAAAAGGTTAAAAAAAGTCTCTACAATAGCTGCAACAATTCAGAAAATATTACATCTCTACCAGTCAGTAAGTAATAAGTACTGAATGAGTGGTATGGAAAATAAGTCTTGTGGAAGTTTAGAAGAAGGAAAAATTGCTTCCAGATGAAATTGTCAGGGAATACTTTACAAGAGAAGCAGGATTTGAGCTGCACTTTGAAAAATGGGCAGGATTTGGATAAACAGAGCAAGAAGGGTTGGGTTGAGAAGTGTTGTAACAGAAGTAAAGTGTAAAGACAGAGCTTAATTTTCATTCTTCTCTGCCTCAGGGTTGATGAGAGGAGATAAATATATTTAAGCATGAAGCCAATGGAGAAATCTCCTTTCTCTCTTTCCCTGACTTTTGAACTCTCTCCCAGTATCACTATATTTTTCAAAACAAAGATCCCTGGAAAATTCTCCTTTCTATTATACTCCCTGGGACAATGATATGTTCATATCTGTTGCTTTTAAAATAACATTCCCATTGTTATGATACAATTTTATATTTACAATGTTGAAATGAAAGCAAGTGTGTGTGTGTGTGTGTTCTTTATAACCTGGATTTCTCTAGTGCATAAACAAACAAGGAAGCTGTACTTCTTTTTTTCTGTCAGAGTAGAGTGAAAGCTATCCTCCTTACTCAAGCAAAATAGCAAAGTATAGCTGGGCATTAGAAGCTGCAGAGCATACCGTGTTTCATAAACTTCATGGATGAGTAATATTCTGTTGTCTATATGTGCCACATCTTCTTTTAACCATTCATCTGTCGATGGACACTTAGGTTGCTTCCATGTCCTGGCTATTGTAAATAGAGGGGTGGGAGGGGGAGGCAAGAGGGAGGAGATATGGAGATATATGTATATGTATAGCTGACTCACTTTGTTATAAAGCAGAAACTAACACACCATGGTAAAGCAATTATACTCCCATAAAGATGTTAAAAAAATAAAATAAAATAAACTTCATGGAAATCTGGCCACAAGAGAGTGGCTACGGAGATATTTCTCTCCTCGGAGAACAATACTCTTATTCTCCATCTTCAAACAGCTCTGTTACCTATATCATCTTCACTGGCAAGGGACACACTCTTGTATATATTGACTAATGAAAGGTATGTGACAATTTAATCATTAGTAAGGTGTATAATTCACAGAACCTTAACCTAAGGAAAATGAAATTAAGAATAGATGTCTGCTGAAAAAAGATTCTTAAATGCATATCCAAGCTGAAAATAAATGATTCGGGGATTTTCTGCTGTTTAAGTTTATCTGCACCAGTGAGCCACTCTATTACTGTTTGTAACAGAATGTTGACTTAGTTCGTCTGCTAGAACTACTCCAGCTGCAAGGATATGTAGTAGTTATGGTAGATTGGAGTTATCTGTCAATGTAAATCCCTGAATCAGTTATGTATACAAATAAAAGTATTTTATTTCCTATTATATTTGGTCGAAGTTGCTTTGAAACATACTCAAGGTGAATTTGGGGTTAATACAGGAAAAGAATGCTTTAGCAAATACCAGATTGGTGAAAATTAGCTGGATTTCATTTTCTCTAAATAATGCAGCCTCATCTGTTAATATACACCAGTTCAATCTACAATATTTATTACACCCTTTTTGTGAGCAAAATCCTGTGATTGCATCACCTGAGGAGTTATTTAGATGTGATTAAGCCTAGAATTTCAGCTGGACAAGCCCACAACATTTGTGGCTCCACTTTGCACCTTAAAACTTGCATTTGCACCTGCAAAAGGCTGAAATGAATCACAAGTTGGCACATGTGTGTTCCATTATTCATTTTTTTATGAGCAGATGTGGGTGATGTGGGCAAAAAGCTAGATGCATCTTTAATTGAGAAAACCTGTGGGAAAGTTATCCCTAACTCTCTTCTAGGGAATTGACTTAGAACACGACACACCATGATTTGGAAACTACAAGCCAGACCTAAATGTTGACCCGACAACCTAAACTTGAACGTAGGCTGTCAGAAATGAATATTAAGGATATTAATCCTCAGATTTTCTTCCTTTCAAAATTTCTCTTTGAATAATGCTGTATCCATTAGGTTTTTCTGTTTTCGTTGTTTTAATGTTCACTTTAAAATAATATAAACCACCAAGATTAAAGACATAAGACCCAGTGGCATTCATTTGTAGAAAAGTATATTGGGTCTCAAACTTATTTTTCCATGCTTCATTAAGTTGTGTAATTTAAAGTTATTTTGCTGCCTTTACACTTAATTAACACATCTGAATATTTATTCTATAGAAGACACTCCTCTAGTTGCTAGCAATGAGGAATGGAAATAAAAATGAATGAGGCACAGACCCTGACATAAAGAAAAATGTATTATAGAAAGCACAGTTTATAAAGCTTGACTATTCTGGAAATTATAATAATGATGCAGTTCCTGATCAGATCAATTTGCATATGCAATTGAAAATTAGATGGATTGCTCCCCAAAACTGCTATACCTATATAAGCCACTGCAAGTGTTAGGTGTTAGGGGAATAAGCCCTTAAGGAATTTGTAAGTCAATGAAGGAGAACAGAGTGATTAGTACTAGGATAAAGTATGTGAGGGAGGGGTGGAAACCAACAGGAAAAGCATTTAACTCAGCACTGGGGAATTGGAGACAGAAAATGACATCAACAATGAGACCTGAAAGATGAGTTGGTATTAGACAGTTTGGAGGAGGCTTGGAAAGGAGATCTAGGTAGAGAAAGAAGCATATGAAAGACACCTAGATGAGAAAATATGGTGACTCAGAGGAACAGGAAGGAGATTTGTCATATACAAGCATAGAAAGGGAATTAGTAGGGAAGATGAAATTGGACGGACAATAATTACAGCTAGTATTTTTTTCTATTACTATGTGCCAGGCGGTATCCTAAGAACATTAGAGGATTTACCTTATTTAGTCTTCACCATAATCATATGAAGAGGTATCCCTATTTCAAAAGTGAGAATTTGGAGACTTAGAGAAATTATGTACCTGCCCAAGACCCCCATCTATTAGATGACAGAATTCAAACTGAAGCTCTAGGCTCCATGTTCTTCATCACTATACTGTGTGGCTTCAAAGGAATAGGTTGAGACACGTTGAGAGGTTTGTACTTTACAGGGCATTTGGCAACCACTGAGGAGTTTTAGGTCTTGAATTTTAGCAAAGTAAAACCAACAATAAAGAGTGAGTACAAGGTTGGAGGGAAATGATTCTGCAATCAGGATGCTATTTTAAGATTCTAGAGAAAGATAGGAGTGTAACTAAGATAGGGAGAAAATTGGAAAATTTTGAGTGATATTAAGGAGGCAAGAGGCAGTGTCAAGAGAACTCGTTGAGGGAAATGTTGAGGAATAAGTTGGAGCGGCTGAGATCTTGGCTTCCAGTTTAAACATTTTGAAAGGTGATAGCACTACCGATTGCAATAGTGGTAGCTCAAGCCTTAAGTACTATTGGAGGCCTTTTCTCTATCTGCTTCCTCCACACACGTCTTCCACTACAGAATTGAGAGGTAGATGCCTGTTCTCTAGGCATCTACTTATAGCAACCCAAGGACAACATTGTCCACACTAGTCATCATACTTCATGGCCTTTCCCACTTGACTCAGGTTCATTGAGATTATCTTTTATATTCAGTATTTCCAGAATACTGGACTATCAAAGACTTGTTTAAATACTTGTTGAATGAATACAATGACATATAAAAGTGTAAGGTGAGTAACGGATCAGGAGATACTAAAGTCTATGTTATATCTGTTACTTCAGGAAATAAGGGAAGGAATTGGAAATTGGGGAGGCATTTTTCTCCATTCTTTCTCATTAAGCGTGGGGTTTTGGAAGAGAAGGGAGAATGTGGGAAAATATGACTGGTTATATATACTTTATTGAAGTATAAATTTTGCCTCTTTTTGATCGTGGCTTAGAATATTGCAAGAGGGGATTTTTTTTTTTTTCCTGAGGATGAACTGCATCTTTATCAAGAGATATTTATCCAGAACTTTTCAAAATGAAACTTCAAAATCTGGATGGGGGAAATCTGTAAAATATTTTTATGGAAAACATTGGGAATGACCTGATAAGAGGATTAAAATGGAGGAAGTAGTGAGGATGAGATAGTTACAAAAGGGACCTGGAATAGTGAGACTGGACACGGTATGGGAGCAAAGCATGGATTTGAGACCAAGCGAGATTGTGCTGGGCACTACAGTGGAACACAAGAAACACCTTACAGGTGAGCTTCATGGTGCAAGACTCAGCATTGTCTCCTTCCATTAGGCATGCTCTTTGAGCTTAAGACCTCAAAAATTATTCCTACACAGAATTGGGGCAACTTCATTGACCAAACTTTCAGTTTGGAACTCTGTAGCTGACTGGCATCTTATTTGAACCCTCATCTCTCATCTTTTAAATCTTAATTATCTCTTTGTATCACTTAAATATATGTCCTTCTACGTCCTGTTCACCTGGTTATACATTTATCTGTAAGTGCATTTATAGGTGGAAAGCAACTTTTTAGTGACTGTATGTTAGTTCTTTCTATCTTCCTAATGCTTCACATGAAGTCTTGCATATAAAAGGTATTTGAAAAGTGTTAAATATGTAATAGAAAAGAATGTGATGCAATAATTTTATAGTCACTTTGTAAGGAGGATGGATCAAGATAAATTGGAGGATCTTTTATTTGCTGCCCTTTTGTCGACTTGAAGACAGTATGAATGATGACTGTGGGATGTGATAGATTGGAGGAGATAAATTAATCCACATCTGAAAAAAAGAAAGATGTAAAGGGGCCAAGGTAGAAGTGGAGCATGTTGGGAGATGGGGCAAGAGAAGCATCAAGGAGAGACTTTAAAAGAGAGAGGAACTGGATGCTGTGGACCTAACTTGAAAACAGGAACTTGGAAGTAAAGGTTTATGCCCTGAGTTATGGAAAGCCCTTCGACTAATACCTTTAATAATCTTTAATAAAATACCTATTCCTGAGAAGAATCTATTAGAGATTTTTTAGAATGGTAGTGAATGAGGAGAAGAACTGAGTCCTGGTCAAGGAGGCAAGAATAGAAACTTCCCATAGGGAAGAGAATCAGTATATTCAAAATGTAAAATTTGAGGTACTGAAAGGTTAAATATGTTAACATATTTACAAATATGTTATTTTAGACTAATAATTTAGTCTAATAGTACAAAAATTTACAAAATTTTTGTACTATTTGTAAAACTTACAAATTTTTGTAAATTTGTATTTGTAAAATTTACAAAATTTACAAATACAAAACATAGGTACTTAGACCATAGCAAATACTCAAATAATGTTTACTTCTTTTCCTGAAACTTCAACTTTTCAGATAGCTGCTGAAATTCCTATTCACGTTTAAACAGGGAGAAGTAGAATGATGGGACCCACTGTCAAACTAACTTTTAAAACAAAGGAAAAAAATATATTTTTTAATAAATTGATGTATTTATTTATTTATTTTTGGCTGTGTTGGGTTTTCGTTGCTGCGCGTGGGCTTTTTCTAGTTGCGTCAAGCGGGAGGTACTCTTCGTTGTGGTGTGCAGGCTTCTCATTGTGGTGGCTTCTCTTGTTGTGGAGCACAGGCTCTAGGCACGTGGGCTTCAGTAGTTGTGGCACGTGGGCTCAGTAGTTGTAGCTCGCAGTCTCTAGAGTGTAGGATCAGTAGTTGTGGCACACAGGCTCCACGGCATGTGGGATCTTCCCTGACTAAGGCTCGAACCCAGTGTCCCTGGCAGGAGGAATCTTAACCACTGAGCCACCAGGGAAGTCCCAGAAAATTGTTTTTTAATATGAGAATAATGGAGACCTTGTGGGAAGGGCTGTGTCACCTTAAAGTTTCCAACTGTTAGTGAATGGAAATGCTCGGCATAGTGAGACATGTTTCCAAAATACTATAAAAGGCAAGTTAAAAATCTTCAGTGGGAAGTAGTTCCCAGACAACATAAGCCTGGGTCAACGGTCCTGGTACTAGGTAATCATTGTCATCATCATCCCATTGCTCTTTGGCTGTATCTTTAAAATGACTACTTCTGGCACTTCTGACTTACCTTTTAGCTTCCAAGGTGGAAGAAGGTTGTTCCAGTTCCCTCTAACCTATTTCAATAACACTCTGTAACACTCAGCTACAATTTAAGAAATATACAAAGTGCAGTTTTGTTCCCTTCATCTTTGCTACCACTGCTGAAACTCCCTGACACTAGCTGTTTCTTCGTTGACCATAAGGAGGTAGGCATTTTCAGAGACTGGGGTGCAATCACAATCATAGAACACATCTGTACCACTTTAATGGTCCTTTTTATGTGTATCCCCTGGGACTAATAGGATTAGAAACTAGATTGAACTCTATAGAGCTCATCCTATCTCCACAGTTCCTTCCAGGAAACTGTTTTATTTACATTTCCAGACAGCTGGGTTTGTATAAGATGATTGGACTTAAGTCATATCATCTCCAAGCTTCCACCATAACAGATTTGATCCCACTGCTTGACCCTCTAAAAGGGAGGATGAGTTAAGAAACCTAGGAGCCTCCAAAAAGGAATATCAGACTCCACAACTGCAAATGATTCAAATGAAAAAGAAAATGAGGACGATAATACATAGAGATAGATATGGCTGCATAGAGATCAATTTAATAAAAAAAACAAATTGGTAGAAAAGATAGACTGGATGATACTTTCCTAAGGATGTATATTAGAGTGAAATAGAATGATACATGATGTACAATGAATGCTGAAATCTGCAATGAGAAAAATGTATAGACAATAGAAAGGCTTTTTTGTTTTTATTTTTTTGTTCAAGGCATGATAAGGATTAAGGTGTGACTGTACAGTAAATCCATAGATGTAATGTAAAGAGGTGAGGAAAGTAGATGTGTTTAACCACCTCCATTTTTTTTCATGCAAACGGGAATAGGTTTTAGATGAGGAAGTTTAGGGTAAACTTTGATGCAAAATCATAGTTGAGTGAAAAGACTGTAAGGGACAGTTTGGCAGCACTTCCAACTCAGAACAATTGGAGCTCAGCTACTATAAGAACTTGCATATGCACTTGAAATTTTCTGTGATCTCCAAAGATTCAGGGAAACTAAAAAAAAAAAAAAAAAAAAAAGAGAAAATGCAAGAAGACAAGAGACAGGCACCTACTGTCTCCATTTTTATCGAGGCAAAGCTGGAGGCTGGAATGTAAATCAATAAGTATGCCTTCAGCACTGGGCAAAATTCTAGAATGGCTTATCATATAGCTGATTTGCAAGAATATTTAAGATTTAGAACAATGCTAGCTTAAATTCATCATATACTATATTCTAAGTTAGCCTCAATAAATTAGATAAATGGTATTCAAGAAATGTATAGATATAGTTTTCAGATGTTAGTCAGGAATCCGAATGAGTTTTCCATTGCATCCTTTGGAAGAAAATGGAGAAATGAGATCTCTGTGTTAGAAAAGTACATACTTTTGTAAATCTGTACTTTTTTGAAAAATTTACCTAGAATGGACTAGGTCACAAGTGTCTTGAAGAAAATGAGTATATTTTATTAATCTTGATATACCAGCATGGAGCACATTGTAGATAATCCAAAAAAAAAAGTTAATATCTTACTGAGTGCAGGGTTGAATATTGAATAGATCCATTCAATTTTAGTTGGTTGTCTAAGCACTTCTGAGCAGGGACTGTACTAAAAGAAACATTGCAAGGTAGCCTTGGTTAAGGTTCCATGGATACTTCCGGACTGAATACTTGCTGGCAGTGATAAGTGAATCTACTTTTTATTTACAAATATACTTATGATTATTATCAGTTAGACTGAGACATTTGTTTCGACTTTGTAAGTAATTATATCTATAAGGCACAGAAAGTAGAATCTCAAAGATTGATATTCTCTTTTAAAATTTTTTGAATGTGCCCAGATCTTTTGCAGAACTACCTTACATCATAAAAAGCTGGAAGTATTGGAGGCATTGTCTATAGAACTGTAGTTATTTTCTGTATGTGATATGGTGTCTAACTTGAAGTTGTATATCTAATGAGCTCGAAATACTTTTACTTAATACCTAGTTTCATTTTGCAATGAGCAAGGAAACTTTGACCTTACAATGAATGGATCAGAGTTGGCAAGAATTGTACATGGGACTTTTGTAATGCAGATTTCAGCTAATGGACCATGTAATTAAAATGACCAATTGCTAATGCAGTTGGAGAAATTCCAAGAACTCTGATATGAAGCCTACCAATTACATTGCGTTTCCCACTACTATCTAAGGGGATTAATAATTCTTTTCATTGGCTTTATTGAAATTCTTCAACAAATTTAAGAATATTTCAATTCATAATGGAAGAAATAGTATTATATCTTCTTGTACAGTAAAGTACAGGAAATGAGAGAGGCATAGCTCATCTCTAAGTATCTATAATAGTTCTATCTGGTACTTCTTTGTGTAATAGTACTTTCATTATTGTATTTTATCTCACTAATATTGAGTGTATATAAATGAATTCACAATATATTGATTTTTTTTGTCAAGGATTAATAAATAATCCAGATAGAGGTAAAAGGCAGGGAATAGCATACATAGATGAAACAAGTTTTTTTAGACAATGTCAGTAAGGAATAAAGAAGTTTTCTCATAATTAGAGCATTTTCTTCCCCTTTGTTAATTTCACTGCTAGATTTTTCCTAGGTGTTCAATAAATATTTATGGAACAAGATTGAATCATCAATAACACAGTCACAGTAAAATTTTATTTTGAAAGGCATAGTTCCATTATTGACCTAAACATAAGTGATTTAAATCTCCATGCTAAGCATTGTACGTGATATTTAATTTTGAGTCGACGTATATTAATTGAAAGAATGCATAAATAAACCCTCTACTCTTCCAGTTAGCTCTAACTGGAAGTTATTTGTTTTGGCAACATTGTATTAGTCTAAAATAAATTGAAGCATGTATAGAAGAATATCAACATTTATAATATCCATGTTGTCAGAACTTGGCTGTTTTATATCATTCTCTTTATTTTTCTATATGTTTAAAGCATTTAGAAATAAAAAAAATACTTAGTTTGTCCTATTTTTGTTGTTTTTTTTGCTTATATCTGAGCAATTCTATAACATTTATTAAATAAATAGTTTTGTGTTCATGCAGTGCAAAATGGTGGGAATATGGCTGTATGTAAAAACATAGTACATAGTTTTATGTCTTTTAAGTTCCTCCTTTGAAAAACATATAGGCATGAACTAGGCTAAAATAAATATATTTTTAAATTCATAGCTGAGTTCTCAAGAAACTAAAGGAAATCTTTAAGTATAATACCTCCTTTTTTCCCAATAACACAGAAGGATTTAAAAGCTGAAATGAAAATTGCAAGCCAGTATGAAATCTGGGGCATTTCTTGGGACATAGAGAGGGAAAACATGATAAACAACAAGCTGGAATTTTAAGGAATAGCTAAATTGGGATGAGGATATTAGGTTTGGGCCTATGGAAGTAGAGGAAGTCAGGCAGAATAATTTTCTTAAAATTATTTCTCCAAAGAGATATAGGCTTAATGAAAGAGCATGATGAAAAAAAACTACTGACCAGAAATGGAAAAGGGTGTGAAAATCTGTCTGTTTTGGCCACAGCTGCTGACAGGGGGATAAAGTGGCTCTTTAGAATGTGTGTCTTTGGCTCACCTCACACCAGTGTAGAGTTCCTCTTTATACTACCTGTTTTATACTACTGGTCAGGGAAACTGGAAGATGCTGAGAGATTAAACCACAGTAATCCTAGTTTGTTGAGAGGATTTGCAGCAGAAGTCTTTAAAAATCCTCTCTGGAGGGAATCATCCTTAAATCAGGTCCCTAATATTCTTCCACAGACTAATTCAATCAAATATGAGCATACAACCAAAAAACCCTGCAAATTTTCAAATATATGCAGGAGAAAAAAACAACCAACAAATTTAAATCCCAAGAACATCAGGCATTGAAATTATTGCTTACAGAATATAAAATAAAAAAGGATAAAATATATATTTTTTAAAAAGTTTCCAAAGGATAAGAGGATATAAAAAACAACCAAATAAAATTGAAAAATAATTAATTCAAAATTTGTATTAGGATAAGCCACACTGTGCCACAGCAAAATGCAACAGTGACAACTAAGATTACTTTCAAAATTTATTTTATTTTTATTATTTTTTCTTCTAGTTCATTGAGATATAATTGACATATAGCACTGTATAAGTTTAGGTGTACAGAAAAATGGTTTAACTTACATACATCATGAAATAATTACCACGATAAGTTTAGTGAACATCCATCATCTTATATAGATACAAAATTAATAAAGAAGTAGAAAAAAAATATTTTTCCTTGTGATGAGAACTCTTAGGATTTACTATCTTAACAACTTTCATATATAACATACAGCAGTATTAAGTATATTTATCATGTTGTACATTACACCCCTAGTACTTATTTATCGTATAAATGGAAGTTTGCACTTTTTGACTGCCTTCTTCCAATTCCCCCTCTCCCCATCCCCTGACTCTGGTAACCGCAGATCTGATCTATTTTTCTATGAGTTTTTTTGTCTGTTTGTTTGTTTTGAAGTATAATTTACCTACAATAGTATGTTAGTTCCTATTACATAACACAGTAATTCAATATTTGTGTACATTACACAATGATCACCAGGACTAGTCTAGTTACCATCTGTCACCATACAAAGATATTACATAATTATTAACTATATTTCCCACACTGTAATTTTCAGAGGAGAGGGAGTTGGGGGGAGGATACAAACAAGTGAGGGAGATTAAGAGGTACAAACTTTCTTTTGCAAAATAAATGAGCCACAGGTAAAAACTGGTACTTCTAGTCCCTCAGGGTTGACCAAGGACCAGGTGACTCTCTGTGATAACTGTCTTCTATGCAGCAACTTAGATATCCAGGTGGATTAAAGGTCATGGTTCTGCCATCACAATATATGGTCCTCTTTTGGGCTAAGGCTAAGGGACAGCTGAAGGGCAGCAAACAAACTTATCTGATATTTCTCTAGGAAGTGACTTACACCATGGGGCTTGGGAAATGTGTGGGAACATAGAGCATAATTTTCTAGAACTGAAAAATATAATAATTTAAATCAATACCTCAATTGATGCATTAAATATAAGATATAGCAGAAAAGATAAATCATAAGCTAAAAGATTATAACTGATGATAATAAGTTATTATGCATAAATTAATAATAAAATAAGTAAATGCAGCACAGAGATGCTAGGATATAGAAACCTTGAAAAACAGCTTAAGTGACATACAAAAAGAGAACAAGAAGACTGAACACATGCATAATTGGAGTTCTAAAAGGAGACTAGAGAAAAAGGGGAAGAAACAATGATAACATTTTTTTTGTGAGTTCATGAAAGGTACAAATTCAAATTCAAAAACCATCTCATGAGCTAAACAGGTTAAATATGTAGAAATCTGTAGTCACAACACAGTGAAAGCACAGAACAACAAAGACAAGGACTCACCATAAGAGTCACCAAAAATAAAAGCAATGTCATTTATAAAGGAGTGACAATCAGGCTGAAATTGAACATTAAAAGCCAGTAGAGGGACTTCCCTGGTGGTCCAGTGGTTGGACTTCACCTTCCAATGCACAGGGTACGGGTTCAATCTCCCGTCTGGGAGCTAAGATCCCACATGACCTGTAGCCAAAAAACCAAAACATAAAACAAAAGCAGTATTGTAACAGATTCAATAAAGACATTAAAAATGGTCCACATCAAAAAAATCTTTTTATAAAAGAAAGCCAGTAGAAACTGTATGTTATGGAGAAGTGTTTTCGTCAGGATTCTCTAGAGAAACAGAATCAATAGGATATATAGAGATGTATATAAAAGGGTGCATTATAGGAATTGACTAACAGTGACAGAAGTTTAGAAGTCCCATGATCTGCTTGCTGTCTGCAAGCTGGAACCAGAGAAATTAGTGGTGTAATTCAGTCTGAGTCAGAAGACCTGAGAATTGGGACTTCTATGGTATAAGCCCCCATCTGAGTCTGGAAACACGAGAACCGGAAACACATACGTCTGACGGCAGAAGAAGCTGGATGTCCCAGAGCAAGTCACCCTTCCTCCACCTTTTTGTTCTATTTAGGCCCTCAAAGGATTGGATTATGCTTGCCCACATTCATGAGAGGGATCTTTACTCAGTCTACTGATTCAAATGCTAATCTCACAAACACAGCCAGAAATAATGTTTTACCAGTTATTTAGGCATCTAGGTCCAGTCAAGTTGACACATAAAATTGACCATCACCAGAGGTTATTGTCAACAAAAATTGTGTACGTTAGGCAACAAACCTTCTAAAAGAAGATCAAAGAAAGATATTTGCAAATAAATAAATTGCTAGGAGAGCTTACCTTACCAAAAATAATCTAATGTATGCAATAGGAAAACAAAACAAAATGATACAGGGTAGAGATAAAACAGTGGGAAAAAATAGCACATAAACACTCATATGAAATATTGAACATATGAAACATGTGAACCAGTAAACATAAGGAAAGACCCTCAACCTCATTAATAACCATGGAAACACATATTAAAACTACAATGAGATACTATTTTATCCCTAACCTTGTGACAAAAATTAAGAAGTCTAATAAAACTAAGTATTGGTGGAACAATGTCAAGTCTTATACACTTCTGATAAGAATTTGTTTCTTTAAGACTACCTCTGGGAAACAATTTGGCATTGTTTAGTAATGCTAAAAATATGAAATTCATTTGCTAGGTATAATCCTAAGAGAAATTCTTGCACGTGTAGCACATGTATGCCAGAAGATATGAATGAATACATCTGTATTATTTATAAGAGCAAAAAACCTGGAAACAATCTAAATATCCAAATATCCATTGACAGAGGAACACATAAAATTATATGTATGAGACTTCATATACATCTACACAAATACTGGTATGCTACGCAGTGTTAAAAATGAGTGATTTCTCTATGACATAAATCACAGCAAGATCCTTTCTGCTCCTAGAGAAGTGGAAATAAAAACAACAATAAACAAATGGGACCTAATGAAACTTAGAAGCTTTTGCACAGCAAAGGAAACCATAAACAAGATGAAAAGACAACACTCAGGATAGGAGAAAATATTTACAAATGAAGCAACTGACAAAGGATTAATTTCAAAAATATACAAGCAGCTCATGTAGCTCAATACCACAAAAACAAACAACCCAGTCCAAAAATGGGCAGAAGACATAAATAGACATTTCTCCAAAGAAGATATACAGATTGCCAACAAACACATGAAAGGACGCTCAACATCACTAATCATTAGAGAAATGCAAATCAAAATTACAATGAGATATCACCTCACACCAGTCAGAATGGCCAGCATCAAAAAATTTGCAAACAATGAATGCTGGAGAGGGTGTGGAGAAAAGGGAACCCTCTTGCACTGCTGGTGGGAATGTAAATGATACAGCCTCTATGGAGAACAGTATGGAGGGTTCTTAAAAAACTAAAAATAAAACTACCATACAACCCAGCAATGCCACTACTGGGCATATACCCTGAGAAAACCATAATTCAAAAAGAGTCATGTACCACAATGTTCATTGCAACTCTATTTACAATAGCCAGGACATGGAAGCAACCTAAGTGTCCATCGACAGATGAATGGATAAAGAAGATGTGGCATATACAGACAATGGAATATTACTCAGCCATAGAAAGAAACGAAATTGAGTTATTTGTAGTGAGGTGGATGGGCCTAGAGTCTGTCATACAGACTGAAATAAGTCAGAAAGAGAAAAACAAATACCGTATGCTAACACATATATATGGAATCTAAAAAAAAAAAAAGTGTTTTGACGAACCTAGGGGCGGGACAGGAATAAAGACGTGGAAGTAGAGAATGGACTTGAGGACACGGGGAGAGATAAGGGTAAGCTGGGACGAAGTGAAAGAGTAGCATGGACATATATACAATACCAAATGTAAAATAGATAGCTAGTGGGAAGCAGCCGCATAGCACAGGGAGATCAGCTCGGTGCTTTGTGACCACCTAGAGGGGTGGGATAGGGAGGGTGGGAGGGAGGGAGATGCAAGAGGGAGGGGAAATGGGGATATATGTATATGTATAGCTGATTCACTTTGTTATAAAGCAGAAACTAACACACCATTGTAAAGCAATTATACTCCAATAAAGATGTTAAAAAAAATGAGTGATTTATGTAAAATGCAATAACATAAAACTAATACTTTTTATTTGCAGATACATGCGTATGTCCTAAAATCACAATGGTAGAAAATAATACCTGTGAACAAAAATGGTGAGAGAAAGAGGACACACTGAGTGAGAGGTGTGCATAGGGCTTCAATAATACTAGTAATGTTGTATTTCTTAAGCAGAGTGATAAGATTATTTATTTTTCATATAATATATTCAAATATATATCCTTTTCATGTATAAAATATTTATGCTCAAAGAAGTGCAAAAATTGCAGACAACCTCTGCTCTCTGTGTAGAAACCCACACAAAGTAATGTAAAGTTTCAGCCTTAATAAATACTATTAAGATAGGTACCTGGGGCTTTCCTGGTGGTGCAGTGGTTGAGAGTCCGCCTGCCAATGAAGGGGACACGGGTTCATGCCCCGTACCGGGAAGATCCCACATGCCGCAGAGCAGCTGGGCCCGTGAGCCATGGCCGCTGAGCCTGCGCGCCCGGAGCCTGTGCTCCGCAATGGGAGAGGCCACAACAGTGAGAGGCCCGCGTACCGCAAAAAAAAAAAAAAAAAAAAAAAAAAAAGATAGGTACCTGGTGCTACTATTTAAAATAGGGATGTGTGAATTTTGGAGCATAAAGAGACACAGACGAAACCACCTACATATGGAAGGCTTGAAGACTTTCTCCTGCTCTAAAAATCAGCTCTTTTATTCGTTGTTTTATTCTTCCTGCACTGCTCCTGAAACTTCCCTGATTTTTAGAGTACTTATTTCAAGGCCCAGGTAAATTCCATCACTATTGTAATCCTAAAGATAAAACAAATGTCATTTTGCACTTCCCAAATATTAACTCCAAACTTTCCTACAGCCTCTATCCTTATCATTAGGGAAACTTTTCTACTACTTTGGAGAAGTTTTGAGATATAAATATCTTCCAGTACTCAATAAAGTATATATTAATGTATTTATATTTGCATCCACCAATATCCTATACTTTAATCTAAAGGTGAGAAAAAAATTAACATTTCTTTCTGCTATTTGGCTGCTGTGTCAATTCATTGTATTGATGGCCCCAGATAACGGTAACCTATATCCGTGCATTGTTTGTAATGTGATTCGGCAGTTTCTCCCATCTAACAGTGGTTGGTCTATTTCTCCACTCCTTGAGATTGAGTTCATCTTGTGACTTGTTTTCGGTCCTGTCTCTGCCACAGAACAAGCCCATAGAGCAAGGATAGCCTGCAAGAGATTGTGGAGGAGAGCTGAGATACCCAGCTGACAACCAAATAACCAGCTGAAGCAGAGCCAACCAGCTGATGTGTAGTTGATTGCAGAAGCACGAATGAAAGAACTACCTCTGAAGATTCCAAGGTAGGGAGAAGCATGAACTCTAGAGAAAATGATGAGAATGCAAATGCTGAGCAGAGTAGAAAAAATTAAGCTGGTAATGTAGGCAAGAGTTCAATCATGTACAGCCTCATAGGCCATGTTTATTATTTCATTTTGAATAAGACAGTGACATGATTAAATCTACACTTAAACATATTATTCTTATCACTGTATGGAGAATGGATTGTACAGGGCTTAGGCATGAGTATGAGGAGAGAAGTTAATCAACTATTGCACAAGTCCAGGCTACATAGTGATTGCTCAACTAGATGTTAGCAAAGGAGGTGGGAAGAAGAGTACAGAGCCAAGAGATATGCAATTGCAAAGTCTGTTGATTTGGTGAGGATTGGTTAAGGGAAATGAATAAGATGAGCTTATAAAAGACTCCAAACTGTCTGGTTAGAACAACAGATGGATTCATTGAGCTAGAGGGCTGTGGAGGAGAAACAATGGAGATGTGGAAGTAGGGTTCTTGAATTTAGTTTGGATCATGTCTAATTTAAGAGGAGACATTCAAGGGGAACTATCAAGCAGGTAGCTTGAAACACAAAAGCAAAGTTTTAGCTAAAGATACAAATTTGATAGGCAGTTAGGCAAAGCAGTTTGGTGACTTCGGGAAGAGGTCACTGAAGGCAGGGACATGTTCATTAATTCATTCACTCAATATTCAAGAAACAATCAAGGTTCAAGGTCCCAGGGATACGGCAATGGACAAAACAGATAATGTTCTTTTCCTCATGGGATGTATATCTAGTAAGTGACATTCTATTTATTGCTTATAAGATGTCAAGTCAAAGAGTAAGGAGGTGGTGAGAGAAGAGGACTATATGAAGTAGGAAGGCCGAAAGAGTAGAGTTCACAAGTGAAATGCTGCAGAACTGCTGTTGTAATAAGAGTATGAATAGAGGTGGAGATTGAAAAGATGTGGGGCAAGACTAAAAGATTAGAACTGCAGAGGTAGTTTATAAGAGATGAAAGAACAATGGGCATGCAATAGACAAAACAATGGAAAAGAATTGGTAAACCTTGGATACTGGGAGAATAGAAAGTGTCTAATGTAAGAATCTAACAATTGACCAAGCTAGAGGAAGACAAAAGTTTAGGAAAACATAACAGAATAAGGAACAAACAAGGTGAGAGACCATTTGGTATTAGAAGCAAGGGAGAAGAGATATTGAGTGCCTACTAAATACCAGGCATTATATTAGAATTTTATACATGCTTATCTTATTTAATCTACATTAACATAGTGAGTTTTTGCTTCCACTTTACAGTGAAAGGAACTGAGGTACAAAGGAGCTAATAATTATTCAAGATCATGGTAAGAAGGCAAGTAAGGCAGTGATTCAAGCTACAAGTAAGACAAGTATTCTGGTATGGGAAGGTTTATCACTTGCACTGTGTTAGCAAGGCAGAAGGTAAGGAATTTGGGGGGTTGAGATGTGGGAGGGAGGTTATCCTGAGAAGTTGAGAAAGTTCCTACCTGATGGTTCCTATATGTTGCATGAAGTGGTTGAGCTTCCTTGTTGAGCATGACGGGGTAATGAAATAAAATTCATATTTTAAAGGAAAACAAGAAAAAATTAAACATAAAATTTTTCTCTGCCCATTTAGGCCTCATACCTCCCCTCTAGTGTGCATCGTGCATCTGCATTGAGCGTTAACCAGACCTCCCCAATGGCAGAAATACTTGCTCAACCATAAAGATAAATTTTTCTTCTTCTGACAGCAGCCATGTAACTCCTTAGAAGATAACATTCCTTTCTCAATCCTGTAAGGGGGCATGATGACCCACCACTAACCTTTTACATGCAGGTATGTATGGTGAACTTTATGCATGATTCCAACATATCATGTCTCTTTTTTTTTTTTTGCGGTACGCGGGCCTATCACTGTTGTGGCCTCTCCCGTTGCGGAGCACAGGCTCCGGACGCGCAGGCTCAGCGGCCATGGCTCACGGGCCCAGCCGCTCCGCGGCATATGGGATCTTCCTGGACCGGGGCACGAACCCGTGTCCCCTGCATCGGCAGGCGGACTCTCAACCACTGCGCCACCAGGGAAGCCCTCTCCTTGGGGTTTTTATAAAGGAACACAGTCCTGTAGACATCTTGATTTCAGCCTTGTGCCAGTCTAAGCAGAGACCCAGCCAAGCCCATCTGACTGCTGACCTGTGGAAACTGTGAGATCAAAATATGTATTGCTTTAAGCCACTATGTTTATGGTAATTTATCATATCAGTGACAGAAATTAATATAGTAATAAACATGAAAACTCACAAATAAATACATTGTTAACTATTGTGGTAACTGCTTAATGGGAAAGATCAGGACAGTATGAAAGATAATAATAGGGTATCTGCTTAAAGACATTTTGAGGAGGTAGACAAAAGGGTGAACTTGCTTTACACTTTGTTTTTATTCACTGCCACTTGTCTCTATAATGCTAGTATTCACTTTGACAGGTACTTACAGAAGCACTCATTAAGTACTGCAGGGGTGGTAAAGATGAGTTTAGGAGATACCTTTTCTTACAAAACCCATAATCTAGAACACAGGTTGGCAAGCCACGGTTTGTGGGCCAAATCTGGTCTGCCACCTGTTTTTGTATGGTTGGTGAGTAAAGGAGTTTTACACTTTTATATGGTTGAGAATGAAATCAAAAGAAGAATAATACTTGTGGCATGTGAAAATTATATGAAATTCAGATTTCAGTGTCCATAAATAAAGTTTTATCAGAACACGCCATGCTCCTTCATTTGTGTAATGTCTATGGCTGCTTTCACCTTAAAATAACAGAGCTGAGTAACTGTGAAAGAGACCAAATGGCCAGTGAAGCCTAAAATATTTACCCTTCATAGAAAAACTATGCCAACTCCTGATCTAGAATGTAGATAAGTCAAGCATTTAAGTGATCTTGGAGATGAAGTACAAATGGAAAAATACCATCTAGAGAGCGTGTATTTCCTCATGGAGATCAGGAAGAACCACACAAAACATTTAACATTTTAGATGATCTTTAAAGAAAATGGAGTTAGAATTGAGCTGCTCAGAAAGTAGGAAGAGGTTCACTAACAGGCCAGGTGCCAAAAGAAATTTTGCTGAATTTGTTCTTTGTTAGGTATTTTAAGAACTGAATTTACTTATTAAAATGGGAGAAAAGTCTTTTTTTACTTTTCTTGACTCAAAGTCTTCAGGACAAAAAAGTTTGATAATAATTTTATGATTTAAATTTTTTATATAAAATGAATTTCTGCTGAAGGTGAATCTCTTGCTGTCTAGAGCTCTTAAGTTGTTCTATATTTCCAGTGTCCTTGTTTTTATCCTGTCTTCTTTTAGTTTTACAAATACCTAATTTAAATTATTAGAATGAATTACTTATCACCTCCATTTTGCTAAACACATTTGACTGTTCCCCTGTCCCCTCCCTTTATTGAAATTATTATGGCCACTTGACTCCACCTCCCCCCAAATATATCTGGCCAGAGGCTGCTTTGCTTAAAGCAACAGTGTCCAGCAAGCCTTATGGGCAGCCCAGCTCCTTGCCTTGCAAATGCCCTCTTTAGACTCTAAGCATTGCCTTCTTTGTGTTAGCAAATATCTTTACTAATGTTTTAGCTGTTTATTGATGCAATTGAATCTCAAATTGGTTTTACTATGTTCTGTAATACTGTGGGGATATTCTAAATACTGTAATAGTTATTAATATTAATAACTGGTGCTGTTTCACAGGTCAGTTGCTGAATTAAACTCAGTTATGGGTTCACAAATGTAAAATCATCAAAGCTTGCACAGTGGGAGACTCTGGTTTCTTTTCTCTGCCCCTGGTTTAGCAAGTTAACTCATCCTTACACTGTTCCTTGCTAATTGTGAAACAGATGCTTTGCATTTTTTTTAGATCTCAGCTACATCTAAGAAAGTGGATTTCTTGATCAGATTCTCTAAAATTAGAGAGTTGTAGAATTATCTAGTAATATATGTCTTAATAATTCAACTTGTCATGGTGACATGCAATTAACATTTTCCTTTGGGACTAAAATGAAAAATCCCAGTTACTTCTAAAGAAGTTTAGCCAATACATAATGAGAAGAATAATTCAAGTAAATGGGACTGAGTTTCATAGAGAAAAGGAAAATAAAAGCAAGATGTTTAAACAAGGAAATTATTACTGCATTTGATTTTACAGTTTTTATCTCACTTATTAGACCCTCTTTATATTATTCTCAATTAAAGCTGTACTACTAGTTTTTATTTGCTAGAAAAAGGGGCATTACATTTCTTTCATGAAGCCACCACCCCAAATTATCCTTTCTTTGTAGAATAAGCATAACTGATACCAAATGTTACTTTGATTTAAAGGGAATATATGATACCACTAATACTACATTCCACTAATCTAGTGGAAGTATTTTGAGCAAAGTTAATCAAAGAACAGGTTTATTTTTACATATTTATATCTATATCAATATCCATTTGGATATCTTTATATCCTTTGTATCTTATTATCTTATATAAACTTTAAAAATTCCTATAGTAAGACAAGTCATTTTGTTTTATATAAGGTAGAATGTAAAATATTGAATTATAACCCATGTAAATAATTTCTTTTCAGTGTTTACTGTTATAACTAAATTGTCTATACAACATTTACTGTATTTCATTGATTCTAAGTTGCCCATTTCTTTTTTTCACATTTAACATCTCTGAAATAAGGATGCACCTTATAGTAGGTGACCTATCATAGTTAAATTGCTAACATTTTTTTATTTCTAAGTAGTTCAAAATATAATGTAATAATATAGCTTTCACAACTAATAGTGACAGATTCAATGACATGCTGAGACCACCTCTCAGAGTGTTGCATAGTTTGGCAGAGACTGCCTGTTGTCCTACAATAATCATTTTCTTCTTTTTCAAAATTTTAACTAAACATAGCGCAAAAAAATCTAAATTTTTCCAGACCACCTTAAAGGTTACTGTATTGGTTTGCTAGGGCTACCTTAACAAAATACTACAAACTGAGTGGCTTAAACAACAGAAATATATTGTCTCACAGTTCTAGAGGCTAACAGTCCAAGATGAAGGTGTCAGCTGAGCCATGCTCCAACTGAAGTTGCCAGGAAAAGATCTGTTCCAGGCCTCTCTCCTAGCATCTGGTACTTCCTCGGCTTATGCAGCTTAATTCCAGTCTTCACATGGTGCCCTTCCTGTCTTCATGCCTGGCTCTGTGCCTGTCATTCTTTTTATAAAGACACCAGTCATATTGGATCAGGGGCCCACCCTACTCCAGTATGACCTCATCTTAGCTAATTACAACTTCAATGGCTTTTTTTTTTTTTTTTTTTTGCGGTACGCGGGCCTCTCACTGTTGTGACCTCTCCCGTTGTGGAGCACAGGCTCCGGACACGCAGGCTTAGCGGCCATGGCTCATGGGCCCAGCCGCTCCGTGGCATGTGGGATCTTCCCGGACCGGGGCCGAACCCGCGTCCCCTGCATCGGCAGGCGGACTCTCAACCACTGTGCCACCAGGGAAGCCCAATGGCTCTATTTTTAAATGAAGTCATATTCTGAGGTACCGAGGATTAGGACTTGGAGATGAATTTTGAACGACACAATTCAACTCATAATAGTGACTAACTTCTGGTCAAGGAGATATAAGAAAATGTGTCAGTTTCCGGGAGTCTTCCTTAAGACATGGTTGTCAGGTATTCCTTACTACTCTTTTTGATTCTTCCTCCATCTTGCTCCCTGGAAGAGAGATATTGCTTTAGAATCTGAGGATAAAAGACACAGCCCAGGTATGTTAGAGCAGTAATGTGATTGGAATCTTGGTTCCTAAAAAGTTTGTAGAGCACAGCTGCCAAACCAGCCTTGGGTTTCTTTTACTCTCAGCCAAACTTAATTTGACTTGATATTTGAGCTTTTCCAGCAGTGGTTAGAATTTTGGCTTTACCACTGGCTAGCTATGGGCCATTCACATGTGTCTTAAACTTTATATGCCTCATTTCCCCATTTGTAAAAGGAAAATAATTGTATCTACCTCCTCAGTACTGGTATTAAAAGTTCTAAGTGGGAAGGAAATCCAAAAAAGAGGGGATATATATATATATATTTATATATAAATATAAATATATCTATGTATAGCTGATTCACTTTACAGCAGAAACTAACACATTGTAAAACAACTATACTCCAATAAAAATTAATTAAAAAAAAGTTCTACTGTATGCATAGCAGTTAGCATGGTACTGACAGAAAAGAGGTTGCTGTTGCTGTTGTTATGGAGATTTTCATTTGAGGGAAAAATTGGAATAAAAGTTTATTAAGGGGCTTTCAGTTCTCTGCTTTTTATTATTTTATTGAAACAATATTATAAGTATTTGAAAGGAATTAGATGTTATCAACTTGTAATAGTATTCACTCATTCATCTGACCATTCAAGAAATCTTTATTCAGCACCTGCCCTGTACCAAGCACTGTATTAGATAATGGACATGGAACAGGGAGCCTCTACAAAATAGTCCCTGTTCCTGCCTGCAGGAGGCTTACACTCAAGTTGAGTATAAAAGCTGCAGAAGAAAAATAAGGTTGGTGATGGTGGTGATGTTACTCATGTGTCCTATGATCTCATCTACCTTGGAATGTGTTAAATTGTGGAAATGTGGAACTGTGAGAGAAAAACACCATGCTTGACAGAATCAACCTGGGCCATGAATGCGGTAGCATGAGAAAGCATCAGATCTGCTGTCAGTCATAATGGAAGTAGCTTGCCAACACACGTGACATTTAACCTAGTGCATTTAAGTTTATATTTGCTCCAATTATTTTTTGATCATATTGATAACACTTATAACAAAGAAACATCCAGTGAAACACAACATGCCATCCATATCAGTAAACAGGTGTTTCAAAATTTTATTTTGGAAAAGAAGGCTTTTTTATTATCACTGACAATAAATACAGTAATTATGATTTTTCTTGAGTGTTTTATTCTGAATTCTTTTCCACCAATGCTGTACATACATAGTTGTCTATATCATCTTATTTGAAAAAAACTGATTTAAAAAAAATTATTTATTTAATTAATTTATTTTTGTCTGTGTTGGGTCTTCCTTGCTGCGCGTGGGCTTTCTCTAGTTGCGGCTAGCGGGGGCTACTCTTCGTTGCGGTGTGCAGACTTCTCATTGTGGTGGCTTCCCTTGTTGTGGAGCACGGGCTCTAGGCACATGGGCTTCGGTGGTTGTGGCACACGGGCTCAGGAGTCGTAGCTCGCGGGCTCTAGAGCGCAAGCTCAGTAGTTGTGGCGCACAGGCTTAGTTGCTCTGCTGCACGTGGGATCTTCCTGGACCAGGGCTTGAGCCCATGTCCCCTGCACTGGAAGGCAGATTCTTAAACATTGCACCAGCAAGGAAGCCCTCTATATCATGTTTGAAGAGAGTTTTTCTCTGTCTCTAACTTTAAAGTTCATTATTTTTGCTATTTGCCTTTTCCTTCGAGTAGAGATTTTTTCTTATGTTCTTGTGTTTTCCCAGCAGTAGTACTGCTTTAAACAGATGGCTCTGTTCATATATTCTGCCTCTGGAATTGGCATGATTATGTTTGTGTCTTAATGGGAGAATTATTGGGAGTGAGGAAGGTTTCAGCTTGATACAGCTAGAACTTGCCTTTGACTATTTTGCATTGAATAATAACGGTTTAGATTGTCATGTATTAGACCCTAACACTTCAAGCAACATATTTGTCATAAAATATATATTTTCATAAAGAATTATTCAAATCATCCATATTAAATTACTTCCTAGTTAATAAAAGTGAAATAGATTTATCTTTTGAATAATGTTATTGTAGAAACAGAAGAGCCAGAAAGACATACTCTCCAGTGAAAGCATAGTGGGAGACGGGACACCTGTGGCTTTATTCATACATAGTGTCTAAAAGTAAATAAAACATAATGCAATAAAGAAACTGCCTTGCTTATGTTTATGTCTTCCTCAGTTTATTCAGTTCATCAACAGGACTGGGTTTTGCTCTTCTCAGTTACATACTTCGAATGTCAGAGCCTAAATATTTATAGAATGAATGTCTGTCCATACCAATTACAATAGTTAAGCTTGTCTTTCTACCAAGATAGAGGAGGTTTAGATACTACAAAAGTATATATTTATCTATTGTGCCAAAGGATATTTATGATTCATACCTCTTGTAATAAATATACTTTCAAAATTAACTGATCTTTAATGTAGATCATGGGTTAGAACTATTGCATACTGTTTTTATTATTGTTTATTTGAAATTATATGGTCTGTGATCAACAACAGCAAAAACTCTGTAGGCTAATTTTTTAGCCCACAGATATGTTCAGATGTGTTTACTTTTTTTTCAGTGTAAGGAATGTCTAAAATATCTTCTGACACTCTATGCCTTGGGGGAAAAAGTAAAAGAATTTTAGAGTTGTAGTTTGTATTGGGTACTAAAGCATTTGCCAGATCTGACTTATAATGACAATGTCCTATCGAATTTCAGCACCTCTTGATCGTCACTCGAAACAGAAGCTGTTTCTGAATCTACATGCAGGTTGTGTAACCACTCACGGGTGCACTTGAACCATTGAAGTGTTCCTTGCTATTGGCCCTTGGGATGACTGCATTAATGTGGTATGCAGACTAATTCGTTTCAAACATTTCTCATCGTCACGACTGGAAAGAATTTCATGCTTTAATCACATGCTTTAGTTCATACAAATTAAAGTTTTCTCTTCATAGTTCAAAAGAAAATTGCATAGGTTTGATGTTCTCCCAGATTGACTATAAACTGCTGATAGAGATGGAATTTGGAGAGAAGGAAATAGCCAGCATCCTCCTACAGCATCGTTCCTTTCTTGAACATTGTCACGTATAGCCCTCAAGGCATTTAACAAAGTCAGCTAATTGCAGTCTGTGATCAAAAATATGTTGGAAGATGGAGTGTTTGTGGGGCTCTCCATCTCATCTTAGGGGCCAGAGAGTCCAACACCAGAAGAGGGACAGCAAGGTGGATTCAGAGCAGCCTGGGTTCAGGGTCAACTTATAATTTTACTAGACTTGCAAACTTGAGAAATTTATCTACCCTCTCTAAGCCTCAGATTCTTTGCACGGCAATGATAGAGACAAGAGACAACACAGCCTTTTTGTTTGTTTGTTTAATGTGGAAATAGCAAGACACTGTATTGTGTGGTCGTTAAGGAATGATAATTATCTGATGTCAAAGGGGTGCTAGCTAAAGCTACAATGGCAATCATACTGCAGTATATAAATGTGTCAAATCAACATGTCATGCACCTTGAAATTACACAGTGTTATATGTCGAATATGTTTCAATTAAAAAAATTTTTTTAACAAGAATGTGAGTTCTGGAGGCAGACTAGCCTGGATTTGAATCCTGGCTCCCTTCACCAGTGTGGGAAAATTACTTAACCTCTCTAGGCTTGACTTTATTCCTTTTAAAATTTATTTTAATGATAGTACTTTTTTCTTAGTGTGTTATTATAAGAAATAGATGAGATTATTCAGGTAGAATATTTAGAATGCCACGTGGAACAGAGTAAATCCTCAATAAAGTTGATGTTTTAGTTATAATTACCATATTCTCTATATTGCAAAGTTGAGAGTTCACTTTGAGAAGGAAGGCGAGGGCTAGATCCTTAAGGAAGTATTTTCTTGTTATATGTAGAAATAGCCTGAAAATTGGCATTTCAGCAAGATCATACTAGCTGTTTGGAGAAGGGGTTGTGTGGAGGAGGGCTTATCTCACTGGCACAGTTCGACATCCTCAACTAAGAAAGAACAAGTAGAAATGTAAATAAGAAAAACATTGGATGGATTTCATGTTATTTTTTGGGTACGACTGACAGCACTTGGTGACTAAATATGTAGGCGGTGAAAGAAGTTGATAACCTTTTTGTGCCTTGAGCAATAAAGCCGTATCATGATGGTCATTTATATTATCAAGATAGATGATGGTCCCATTAATAAAGATGAGAAAAGCAGGAGAAGAATAAGGTTTGGAAGGGTAAAGATGATGCAAGTAGTTTTAGAAAATTTAGTATCTATTCTCCAAACCAATATTACATAATAGTGGAAGAAGTAGTAAAAGTTGTTTGGGGAACAGTTACACAGATTTCTCTGGGAATTAGTGAAGATGTTTGGAGAATCAGACAGAGCCTAATTTCCTGCCAACCACAAAATGATTGCTCCTTTACATAACTTAAGATGTACTTGGAAAATCAGGCAGGGAAGAAAATACAAATCTTAATTTCTGCTTCATTATGAATTAATTAAATAACATTCTCTAAAGTACATGGACTACTTGAGTTGAGTAATTATTGAAATAAGTGATTAATTTGGAGAATAAAGTCTGTCTAAAGGGCAAAATACTGGGTAGAATATTACACTAAAAAGCAAGAGGGTATAAGGTATTTATAAGAAAGAAGGGAGGAAGGATAGAGAAATGCAAGTGGCAACAAGACATTTTGCCTCTTTTGCACAGTTACTTAGGGTTGACTGTTAATTCTTCTAAAGGAAGTGGTATAGGTCTTTCATTCATTCTATACACACATATTAGGTAACCACTATGTTCTGAGCTTTGTTAGGAGTTTAAGAAACAGGGATGAACAAGAGAGTTAAAGGATCTGCCTCAAAGAGTCGACATGCTACTTTGATGAGAAAGATTAAATGAACAAGTTATAAAATGATTATAATATGTTCAGATTGTAATTGGTAAAATAAAGGAAATTAACAATGAGGCATGATAGAAAGCAATGGAGGGTTCTTACCTTGGGTACTCAAGGAAAACCTCATCTAAGGAGATATGAAATGGTTCTTGTATCTCACAGTGATTGTTAGAAGAGACATAGATTTTATGGACAGAGATTTTAAACAAAGGAACCTTTTTTGGCAGAATGAAAGTTACTAATATATGCTTTAAAAATCAATAAAATGAGAGATATTAGGATATACTTATGTATTTTGGAGAATAATCAAGCATAAAGGAAGAAATTGATGGTGCAGTACAAAATGAGCTAGTTTCAAAAGTGGAATCTTGAGTGCTGAAATGGGATGGGACCCTGAGCACAAAGAGAGCAATAGCCTTTGGTAGGAAATGGACATTTCTTCCCTTTCAGAGAAGGGGAGCTGAGTATACTGGTACAGCTGCAGATAAGTTAATAGCTTTGTTGGTAGGCAAAAGAAGGACCTCCCTCCTGGGTGGAGTATATTTTTTTCCCCATTTCTTATTTTATTCCAAACCAAGTAGGGAGAGAAACATTTAAATTGTTCACAATGATGGACGTCCTGCTGATTTCCAAACTTTTAAATACACTTAATTAAAGCTTTTCCCATAAGTAAAAAAATCATTTTAATGTAAATGCTGACATACTGAGTAGAGTTTATATTTTGATTTCAACGTTTGAAGAAAAATGTCTCACATAAACTATTAGTTCTATAAGAAGGACTATGCACAACACTGAGCGATTTCATGAATCATTGGTCTCTGCTATTGCACATAAGGACAATTTTTAGATTATATCTAAAGCATTCTAGTCATGCTCGTCATGCCTACAGGGAAACTTTACATATTCTTTACAAATAAAATATCAGTATATAAAAAGAAAATATTAGAAAATCACTTTAAGAACACAAAATGTAAAATAAGCAAAAGTTTTCTGTACTGAGAAAACAGTTCTCCAAAATGTCAATCTCACCTTTACCTAAGTACAAAATTTTGTTATAGTGGAAAAGTAAACTCAAATTTCAGTGTAATTCTTCATTTGATTAACATGGTACATATTCTGAGAAGGCTACATCTCATATGTCATTTGAATGAATTATGATTAGTCTAGAAATCATAATAATTCAGTATACTGATAAATTCTTAAGTTCTGTTCCTTAAATACTTAAATAGAGAATATAAATTTCTTTTGGTTCTCACTTTTCCTAGGACTCAGGTAACTTGAAATCTACATCTTCAGCTCCCTCTGCCATCACTTTTCTCTACTATTTGTTAACTCTATTGTATATAACATTTTGCATACCAAATTTTAAACAAATTATCACTATATAAAAATTGTGGAAATTCAATTCAAATTTTCCAACTTCCATTCTCTAGTTCAATTGTCAGCCTGAGAAAGTAGGCTTCTCCATTCATTTATCATTAATTAACTCAGTTATTCAACAAATATTCCTTGGCACCTAATATGATAGTGTAGACCTACAGAAGAAAATAAGACAGCAGAGGTCCCTGGCCTAATGAACCTATTGTTTATTGGAGAAAATAGATATTTAAGTAATAATTTCAAGTGTGATAAGTGCTAATAAATGGGGAAACACAGGCCTTGTGGAAGTATAAGCCTAGTCTGTGTTTCATAGAACAGAATAAAGATGGAAACAATCAAATGATAGAAGCATAAACATCATCCAACCAATCCTTGACCTTGATTTTCAAACATTATTTTTTACATTTTTGGCTGAGAAATACACTTGTATAATTTTGAAGAATGATGTTTCCTGATGCTTGGCCTGAGTACATTAATAACAAGTTCACAGAGCAGAAATCATCCTGATTTATTCATAATTACAGCATATTTAGTTCAGTCTGATAATGAAACTTTATCTACAGTTGTCCGAACATCTTGAATTTAGAAATAGCCGTAGGTCTCCAAACAAATCGTTTGTAATTTTTATGTGGTAAATGTAATGACAATTTGAGAACTAGCTTCTAAATGAATACTGTCAGAAGATGTATCAGTGTTTCTAATTTGTACTGTTCTTTTCCATTTGGCAGATAAACATTTCCAATGGTAATGATGGAATCAGTGTAGACAATGCTTTTATTTAAAAAGAGGAATGAAAAGTATGCTTTTTAAAGAAGTGGATTGGCAAATGGATCTAACATATTAAAAGATCTAGCTGTTGCCTGACTGATTTAAAGGTATAGATGTCTAGAATTTGGAGGACTCATGTTTAAACTTTTAAAACAATATGAAATTACTGTAAGACAAAGCCTGATAGCTTCCCTTTAATCAGTATCAAGATACATACAACTTTTGCACTGTTCCACGTCACAGGAGAATTCTTTGTATGACCCCTGCTTAATGAGCAGAATTGTAGGAAACTGTTTTACATTTTAATGAACCAATGTGGATGGCTAGATCTCTGTATAGTACATGATATAGAAATCATTTTGAAATGTATTCAAATAGCTTAGTTTACCAATTGCAGTACTGCTGTTTTTTCTGGTTTATCTACTAAAGGTAAATAGTTCAGGTCTAGCAAAAATATAATAAATTGGAACAGATTTTTAGTGGATTTCAAGTACTAAAGAGCTCAATTCTTTTCCCCGTCTTAAATCACTCTTTACCTGTATAGCAAGTTCTATATATGAGATGATTTAAAAATTTCAGTTAACTAAAATTTGTATGTGTGCATATATCTCTATATCTATATCTATATCTATCTATCTATCTATCTATCTATATCTATATATATATATATAACATTGCTAGAATCAGATAATGTTAATGCTCTCAATGGCAGAGAGAAAATGTAGTCTGAAATTGCTAGTTAGAAAACGAAACCAAGAGAGGACACTACCATGCCAATGTGAAGTGGGAAAGAAGTATACGTTGGAACTAGAATCTAGGACTTATTACTTATTTATCTACTTACTTATTCCACAACCATTTATTTATTGAGAGTCTGTTATGTGCCAAGCACCTTTCATGAAATCTAAAGAAATATAGATGAATGTGCATCACAGTTCCCAACCCTTTGCTCTATGTGCTAGCGCTTCTAGGCATCCCTATTTCAACCCTTAAGCTTCTTTCTGAAAGCATTAAAAACACACTAGAGAATAAGCAGAAAAAAAATAGATCTGGAAGATTAATTTGGAAAATCTATAAGAAATAGAACAAAAATACAGATAGTTGGAAAAAAAGAGAGAAAATTGGAAAGCCCATTCAAGAGATGTAATATCTGAATAATATGAGTTCCAGGACATACCAGAGAAAAGCTTTAGAAGGAGGAATTTTGGAAGTGGATTTCCTAACACAAGGAACATAAATTTCTTAATGGAAAGGATCTACCAAACACCCAAGGTAACAGATTAAATTAAGCATATCATTGTGAAGTTAGGAACAACCCTTAGGAACAAATATATGGTTCCATTTACTCACAAGAAGAGAGAAATTGTAAAAAAAGACACATACATATATCATTAAGAGTCATAATTGCTTCAGAATACTCAACAGCAATGCTGAAAGGTAGATTAATGGATTCATATATTCAATATTCTGAAGGAAAATGATATCTAACCTAGAGTTCTATACTTGCTTAAACTATTATTTAAGCAAAGGTTAGAATAAAGACTTGGAGTTGTGCACAATCTCAAAAAATATGCTTACTACATACTGTTTCTCACAAAGCAACTGTACTGTATGTTCAACAAATATGAGATAGCAAACTAAAAATGAGGAAAATATGGGACACAGAAAACAAGAGATTCAGTTAAGGAGAGAGGTAAAGCGAATCCCCAAGATGATATTAAAAGGCAGAAAGCAGCATGACTGCTGTGCCCAAAGCATAGAAAAACCCAGACAGGATTTCAGCATGCTCATGAATGTATAGATCCATAGAGTTCAGAACCCCAGAGCCACACCATCCTTTTCCCTGAATGAGCAGATCAGCACAGTCAAAACCAATGAATCTTTTACTGATGAGATGCAAAGATGATATTTGGATAAGAGAGAATGAGGAGATAATAAAGATCATACTGAAGCTAGCTTCTCTCCTTTTAACTCTCCTCTTGCCAGAGACTTCAGATTCCTGCATAGTACAATTCAGAAGAAAAAAAAAAAAAGCACACGAATTTACCCTAATAAGAGGAATTATCCTCTATATAGCACATGTTAATATATGCCTAAACTGCCCCTGAAAAATATAAAAGAAACTGGTAAAAATGATTACCTTTAGGAGGGGGAAATGGGTGGCTTCAGGAAAACTGTATAAAATAATTACTTTTCATTCACCACTGTTACTCGGTACGCGGGTCTCTCACTGTTGTTGCCTCTTCCGTTGCGGAGCACAGGCTCCGGACGTGTAGGCTCAGCGGCCATGGCTCACAGGCCCAGCCGCTCCGCAGCATGTGGGATGTTCCCGGACCGGAGCACGAGCCAGTGTCCCCTGCATCCGAAGGCGGACTCTCAACCACTGTGCCACCAGGGAAGCCCACCACTGTTACTTTTGAATTTTGCACCAAAAGCATGAATTATCTAGACATATGGTGAAATTAAAAGGATGGCAATAAAATACATTCTCTCTCCAGAACCTTCAGTATTGTTAAATGTCTCTTTGAGATGTTTAGAAGCTCACCAGTTCCACATATTCCACATAAACAGGGTGATGCTAGGCCCTGCCTAGTCCAGCATGCCAGAGCCTAAACTTCCCTGGGAGTCAGAAACAGCATCTATGCCTTACTTCTTTGTTACCAGGAAATGAGTTCAGAAGAGGAGGCCTAAACATACCTAAATATAATAAGTGACTAAAGAAAAAATATCACTTAATCAATTTAACTGGGAAAAATGGGGGTGTGGGTAGAGAAAATTATGTGTGCACTGAAACCATTTAAAAGGGTAGACTAGTAATTATTTAGATGATTATCCAAAGCATGTATAATGTTTTATAGATTAGAAAACTTATGTAGAAATAAGGCTGAAATTCTCAGAAGTATGTGTTTTCTTAGGAGTTTTTCAGAAGATGAGCAAACCAAAATTCACTATACATTTTCTAAATAACATGTATATTACTACTACATGAAGGAAATAAATATTTCTAAATAGTGTTTTTTTTTTTAATAGAAGGCTAGAATAGCTTCCTGAACATACAATTTGTAAAATATTCATGAATTTTTCAGGGGGTGGGACAGATTTATTTTTCACAGGAAACACAGAGCTCTGTTAATGGACTTTCATCTTCAAAAGTTCTGTTTTGGGTCAGGAATTAATGCAAAACTTACCATCCTTTCATTTCACTTATGTTAAGTTAAAAGCTAACTAAAAAATACTGGAAAAAGTGTGACAACTTATAATTAACCTTAACCTTATGTTATCGGGAAAAAAATATCATGACTTGAGGTTAATCTATTTTATCTTGCTACATGGTAGCACTGAATTTGAAATGCCAATATTAGCATTGCCCAAATATGCTCTTGAAATGGTCTCGAAGCAAGTAAACCTGTGTCTATAACTTCATAATCTTTAACACTTTAAATTTTGTACCATATAAGAGTACATACTAAATGCTCACTTTGGCAACATATCTACTAGAGTTGGAATGATGCAGAGATTACCATGGCCATTGCAGAAGGATGACATGAAAATTTCAATACTTTTATTAAAAACTTAAGAGAATTTTTTCCTAGCAGACTTGTGCTACAAGAACTACTAAAGTGAGCCCATCAGACAAAAATAAAAGCATAAGTCAGTAACTTAAATCCATATGAAGAAATAAAGAACATCAAGAAAGGTAACTGCAGAGGTAAATATAAAAAATAATATAAATGTATTTTATTCTAACTTTTTTTTCTATCTGATTTAAAAGGCACCAACATAAAGTAATAATTATAATGATGGCATATAGGCATATAATGTCTAAAGATGGAGTTTTTATATCAGTAACAGCACAAAGGAGGGCAATGTAAAGGAGGAGAAAAGTTTTTTATACTATTGAAATTAAGTTGGTATTAATCAAAACTAGATGCTTATACTTAAGATGTTATTTGTAATCCTTAGAGCAAGCATTAAGAATATAATTCAAAAATATAGTAAAAGATAAGGGGATTGAAATTGTACACTAAAAAAATCTTTTTAACAACAACAACAACAAATGAGTCAGTAATAGAGGAAGAGGAATTAGGAAAAAAAATGTGACTCTTGGAAAATAAATCACAAATGTTGGACATAAATCCTACATGAATTACATTTAATATAAAAATTACAAAATTAAATATTAATTACATTTAATATAAAAAGGTTAAACTTTCCATCTAAAGACAGAAATTTCAGACTGGATAAAAAAATGAAAAACGTGATCCAAACATATGCTGCCTACAAGTGACCCACTTTAGAGTCAAGAAAATATATAGGTGAAGTGTAAAAGGGTTGGAATAGATATACCATAACAGTAACAAAAAAACAAAACAAAACAACAAAACTGGAGTGGCTAAGAAAATATCAGAAAAAAATATTTTAAGATGAAAATTTTTACTACAGACAAACATTTTAAAATGATAAAATGATTATTCCATCTAGAATGTATAATAATTATAAACTTATATGCACCTAACAACAGAACCTCAAAATATAATGAAGTGAAATCGACACAATGGAAAAGAGAAACAGACAGTTCTACAATAATAGTTGGATACTTTAATACCCTTTTTTCAATAGCAGAACAGATAGAAAATCAACAAGAAAATTAAAAAAACTTGAACAGCATTATCAATCAACTAGACTTAACAGCCATGTATAAAACATTCCACCCAACAGCATCAGAATATACATTGTTTTCAAATGCACATGGATATACTATATGCTAGGCCATAAAACAAATTTCAGTACATTTTAAAGGATATAAACAATACAAAAAGTGCTCTCAGATGAAAACAGAATGCAATAAGAAATCGTTAACAGAAAGAAATTTGTTGAAAATCACAAATGGACATTAAACAATATATTCCTAAATAATTTATGGGTCAAGTAAGAACTCATAAGGGGAATTAGAAATAATTTGAGATGAATTAAAATGAAAGTATAACATATTAACACTTGATTGGTCCCACATACTCTTTTGAAAAGCAGAGGGGTTAGACAAAGGGATCTAAATTAATTAAAAAATCATTTATTATTCTGGGAATAAAAAGAACTGGGCTTAGTCTCAGTTTTGCCCTTATCTTTGTGTCTGTTGATCATCTTGGAATAGTCATTACATAGTCAAAATACAGTTGCCATCTCAGGAATCAAATACAGTCATCCCTAGGGCTACCATAACAAGATACCACAAACTTGTTAGCTTAAAAGAACAGAAATTTATTTTATCACAGCTCTAGAGGCCAGAAGTTCAAACTCAAAGTGTTGAGAGGGCCATGTTCTTTCTGACGCCTCAAGGGGAGGATCCTTCTTTCTCTTAACCAGATTCTGGTGGTGGCCATCAATCACTGGTGTTGGCAGTTTTTGATTTGCAGCTGCATCACTCTGGTCTCTTCCACTGTTGTCACATGGAATTGTCTCTGTGTGTTTCTGTCTCTGGAAATAATTTAAATAGAAATTTCTATTTTTAAAAAACAAACTGTTGATTACTATGCTCTATTTAGATAGTTCCTCTGACCCACACCCACCTCCATTTCCCCATATGTATTTGAGAAGGAAAGAGGAACTCCTGTGAGCTATCATATTGGAAAGAATCAATAATACAATGTTTTACTAGAGATGCCTCTTATCTAAAATATTTGAATTAAATATAAAATCTGGGGAAATTATCGCCCAGTTTCCCTCTTCTAGAGGCGTGTTCTAAATGATAGGCGGCAGAATATTCTATACCCATGAGGTTTGCTGACATTATTGATTTGGGCCAGGATCTGTATTTTCTCTCTAAAGAAAACAGTATTCTCTCTTTACTTTCTTTAATATATAATGTTGGTGTCTTAAGTTTATTGTCAGAGAGGATGCTTATAGTTCAAATGATTTGGCTGTATTTTACCAGTATTATTACAAGATAGTCAAACAATGGCTGGGCTCCAGTACAGACCTCGGTCCCTTTGTTCCACTGAGATACTGATCTGAAAGCCACTGTTTCCTTATATTCCAAAGACCAAATAAATAAAACAAATAAATAAACAACAACAAAAAAAGTAAATGAAACTATTTTAAAACTAACTCTCTTTTCTTCCTCATCCATGTTAATTCTCTTCTACCTAAAATTACTTCCTGGAAGTGATTTTTATGTTTCTTAGAGCCTCTTTATGTATATATCCACACTAATGCATATAAAACTGTTCCTTGTAGATCTTACACTTTTTCCATTTGAATAATTATTTTCACATGTCATATAGAGTTTATCCATTGTCCTAGATATGCATTTTTCCTGTGTATTTGAGCATCATAGGAAGATAAATTCTACTCTTGAAAATGTTAACTGGTCACTGAGACACAGAAAGCTATTTTTACCATTTTTCAATAGTGAGTAGATTCTGTATGGGTGGAATTTTAAGATGTAAGTATACTGTTTTTCTACACTCAAATTACGTTCCCCTTATCATAGAAATTGACCAATGAAGTGTGCTGCTGACTTTTCAAAATCCATGTACATATAATCCATTAAGTTATTAGATATAACATTGGTCAGAAAAGCATACTGTGAAATGTTGCTTTTATTTAAACTCCCACAATTTTCACTACATGGTTTCAAGATTTTACTTCTTTATTGCCCTCTGGTGGTGGGCTCTGTGAACTGCATATTTACGGGTCTGGAGCACATATCTTCCCGGAGGTATACAACTCCTCAGGTATAAGCTAAAGAGTAGATGATAAGAAGCATTCAGATTTATTAAAACTAATTAAGAATATCAGTAGTCTAACTGTTGTTTCTAAAAATATAAAATATTTATTCTTCTGTTGTCAAACAACCATATTTCATGAAAAGAAGTATAAATCCTTTCTTGCTTGCAATAAAAGAATAATAATTGAAGATATTCTTCATTTGGACCAAATACCTTCTCTGAAAATATGTTAAAATAGGAGTTGAACTTTCCAAAATATTCTTTAGGCAATAAAACTCCACATATAATTTCAAATTATAATTTAATTTTACCTTCACTTTAAATATCTATATTGACTTAAATGCTCTACTCTGTAATTTCGGATGATTTCCTCCTTTATATCTTCTTCCTCTCTTCAACAAATAAAATACATGTGAATGCCTAACATGAGGTAGGGTATTCTCTGTGAAATAATGATATTGGTAAACTTGATTTTGACTTAGCAGAGGGATTGAGCCTATGTGTTGGTGAATTCTCCCCAGATGGTGCGTGGGGAGAGGGTCAGGCATGTCTCTGTGCTCCCGAAGTTTTCTCTGTGAAACTGTCAACCTCCAATATCAGAAATAACTTCCTTTGTCAGAAGGGATTTTCAGACATTAAAAGTTTTCTATTAAAGTGTAAATATTTTTAAAATCTATAAAATATAGGGCATTATAAATTTTCTTTAGTTACTACAAGCTGAATTTTAACTGAGAAGACTGGGGGCTCCATGTATGTGTACATGCATGCATGCCTGCATGTTTGTGTGCTACACACATGTCTGTGTGTGTGTGTGTGTGTGTGTGTGTGTGTGTGTAGGTCTACTGAGGATACAGAACATATTCTGGACAGGAAAGAGCAGTGGTATATCAGAAGGGAAAAGAATATAAAGGACCAGCTTCACCTACTTAATTTGTCCCCTGACCTGGTGTCGTCTTATTTTCCACCATCCTTTTCTGATCTGTATACTAAATATCCAGGGTTCCTAGGTACCCCCAGGTACCTCTTTAAGTTTTACAAGCCTATCAATACCCCATGTACAGTGGATGGAACCTGGACTTTTTGCCCATATAGTTTTCCTTTCCCTCGGAGTTTTCGTCTGAGTTATGTCGTGGGGTAGGTACTGTTGTGAAAATTTATGCTCACTTGTTAAATAGAAACTACTCATTTAACTGTTTAAACAAATAAACAATATCTTGAGTCAATTGCAGGGCACCTCCAGTCTCCACAAAGCAGAGTTACTTTGGGACAGGAAGGTCTTTTAGTTTCCCCTTAAATCAAAATACAAAGTTATTGAGCAATTCTGGGACCAACCCTATAGTTGCAAACTTTGGGAAGAGATCACAGGATTCTGTAATTGTCTGATTATCCCCTTACTGGGACAACAAATAACTCAATAGCTCTTATACTGAAGTCAAAAGGAAGAATAATACTGAAACAAAGTCTGCATTTAAAGTCTGTGTCTTATTTTTATTTTCTCTTGGCACATAGTAGGTAACTGTTAAATGTTCTCTTGATAAATATTAAAAACACACAAGATACTTCATATACTAGGGGTCATAAAATTTCAACATTTCTTTTGGTGTAGGGGTTGATGATGAAAAGTTTGGAAACTTCTGACCCATGTTAATGTTCCTGCTTTGAGAACTGCAGGGTGCAGCTTTTAGATGGAAAAAGTTGCCAAGAGGACCAAAAGTAGAATAAAGGCATTTATGTAATTCTTCCTTATAATTTCATTTATTGGTTTTCAGCATCTAACTTTGAAAAGTTGCCTGAGGCTGCCTAAGGTCTGCAATAAGGATCACAGCTGTGCTGTCCTACCCCCTCCCCACACGTGGGAACAGAGCCTACCCAGCAGTGCTAATAGGGGCCCATGGCTTTCCGCCCACCTCGGTACTGCTCAAGGCAGTGGCTTTTTTCTACCAGCCTCACCCTTCCCCATTTGAATCTTTTTCTTCTTTCCAGTTGTATTGAGATATAATTGACATATAACACTGTATAAGTTTAAGGTGTACAACATCATAATTTGATACAGGCATATATTGCAAAATGATTACCACAATAAGGTTAGTTAACACATCCATGACCTTACACAATTACCTTTTGTGTGTGTGTGTTTGATGAGAACATGTAAGATCTACTATCTCAGAAACTTTTGAGTATGCAATAGAGTGTTGTTAACTATAGTCACCATGCTGTACATCAGACTTCAGGGATTTATTCTTCTTATAACTGGAAGTTTATACCCTTTGACCAACAACTCCACATTTCCTCCACTCCCCAGCCCTTGACGGCCACCATTCTACTCGGTTTCTGTGAGTGCAGTTTTTTAGATTACACGTAAAAGTGAGATTATGCAGTGTTTGTCTTTCTCTCTCTGACTTATTTCACTTAGCATAATGCCCTCAAGATTCATCCAAGTTGTTGCAAATGGCAAGATTCCCTTATTTTTTAAGGCTGAATAACATTCCATTCTACATATGTGCCATATTTTCTTTATCCATTTGTCTGTCAATGGACACTAAAGAAACAGAAACTCACTCAGTTCCTACAAGTGTCCAAGGTAACAATAGACAAAATATGGATGTTGGTGGGTGTAGATCCAGGCAGTAGATTAGACTACATCCCACAGGCAGGAAGGCCACTATTTTAGGGGGAGCTGCTTTGAATATGAATCAAATAATAATTGATTTATATATCACCAGTTCAGAACTAACTCATCTGTTTTAGACACCTCACCATAGATAGGAAATGAGAATCAGTGGAAAAGGAGGCTTCTGAAGGCAAACAGTCATAAAACCCATTTTATTCTGTAAAAAGGGGAATATGCAGTCTTACCTTTAGAACCTCAAATCAAGCAAAGACATGTAGCAGCCTCAGTAGGATATAATCACAACAGAAAAAGTACAAGCAGAAGGCAGAGGAAAAAGAAGTGCCATTTAGTATGGGAATAAATAGCTCTGTATGTCTCAAAAGCCTCCTATAAACATGTCTGGGTGTCAATATAGTGTAATAATTAATATCCATGAACCCTGAGTCTTAAGGAAAAAGAACTGTACCTTTTGCTTTCTTTTAGAAAGGGACAGAAAGGTAACTATATTTTCTTTAATAAATACAGAGACTTAGTGCACTTAAATATTTGGTCAAACAATTTAAAAAATGTTTCTTACAGTACACATCCTTTTCTGATGAAACAGGGGTAAAATAAGGTTCTAGGGGGTGAGGAGGGCATTAGGTATTATACACATTTTCTTTTCCGTCCTTTTGTAGCTGAATATACTTTTCCAGGCCTAAAGAAGTCGTAAAAGTATGCATCTAAGATTGAATAAAAGGTTTCATAGACATATTTTACGTATATGCCATTAGATTTCCACAGAGTTATTTCAGGCTGCTGACAGGCTGCTTGCTTGAGCTGAGACCCCTCTAAACAAAGCCCGTGAAGAAACTAACAACTGTGAAAGCCAACTTATTTATTCTGTGAGTAACTTGGCTGCAGAGCAGACTAATTACCCCTTTAACCACACTGTTTGAACTCATTGTACTTATCTGGGAATCACTATTCTGAAAGTAGAGGAGGGGACTAGGGAAGTTAAAAGAGACAAAAGATCTAAATATGGTCTCTTTGCAGAATCTCAAAGGTCAGGCAACAGGCTTATTTCTAATGGTTTTGAAAGGAGAAGATGAGCTGTGGTTTAAAGGTCCACTTTGGAATTCAAATTCTACCTCAGGTGTAGCCTGAATGCTAGTGCACCTTGAGTGATTCACTGAAGGATCATTTCTCAGCACATAGCCAGTGTTTTTTCACGCTGGCCTCTCACCGCTGTGGACTCTCCCGCCGCGGAGCACAGGCTCCGGACGCGCAGGCCCAGCGGCCACGGCCCACGGGCCCAGCCGCTCCGCGGCACGTGGGACCCCCCCGGACCAGGGCACGAACCCTCGTCCACTGCACCTGCAGGTGGACCCCCAACCACTGCGCCACCAGGGAAGCCCAGCCAGTGTTTTTTAAATTTTCATATTATTTTATCCCAGTGAATAATATTGATGAGGGATTTTGAAACTATTAAATTCCGCCGAAGGACTTGATTTTGTAATGATACCAAACCTTGGAAAATAAAGGAAGTAGAGATTGGGTGAATCCTTGACAAATTATTAGAGTTATAATTGATTGTTTCATAAGGAAAGATCGGAAATGGATCATTTAGGAACCTGGATGAACACTTTGAATCTCATCTATTTCTGTTAAAACTACAGGTTAGTTGAGCTCAAAAATTGTGCTTTTTGGTAATAAAATTTGTTTTAACCCTTCTCTCAATTATGCATGTAAATGTTGACCGATTCACAAGTAACTGTTTACAGTCGATGGATTGGCTGGTGGCTTTGGGATAATTCATTTTATAGTCTGGGATTTCCAGGGTTATCTTTATTTTCCTATTTATACTCTATTTCATACATTTTATTAGCAGTAGTAGTAGAAATAGTAGTAGTAGTATCATTATTATTTAGTTAGAATAGAATTGTGTAACGTCAAACATATACTAAGCAACACACATTTTGAAAGCGCTGGTGTTGGGGTAAATTCGATGTTGATGAGAGTAGTCACTGCCCTTAAAGGAACTTGTCTTCTAGTTGGAAAGAGGTGACATGTACAATAATCTGAGGCATTAAGTAAATACATGGGTCTGAGGGCAGAAGATCCTTAAGGAAGCAAGCTACAAAGAACTCATTTTGAATCCTGGCATTAAAATTGGCAGATCTCCTCACACCTTTTTATGACAGTTATAGACAAAGCAAGTAGGACTGGAGAATACACTACAATGGCCAAAATAAGATTTAATGTCATTTCAGCCTAGGGGATTATTTCTAGGCTTTGAGTATATGATAATGTAAATGCTACCTAAATAGTAAATTTACTTTAATGCTGACAATGTAGAAAAGATATTTTGCTGCAAAAGTATACACAGTAGTAACAAGTGGATTTTGGAAGAAACTAATATTTTGTCTTATACTGATATTACACTATTGCCCTAGACCTAGCACCAGCCTTTACTCTTCGTTGTTTTCTTCTAAGACTAAAGAGCCTCTTTATTGTTTGTGCTGATTTTTTTTTTTTTTTTTTTCACCAACAGATCTCAGAGAAATCTGAGTGCTCTGGCCAGTTGGGACAAAATTATCATTAGAATTCTTGGCTAGAGAAGAAAGCTCCTAATTTAAGAATGGCTTTTTGCCTTCTGAGAGCTCAGAAGAGCAAATTGCAAGCCATCTACATTTATAAAACACGTTTTAGTATGGAAAATTTCAAACATCTACAGAAGTAAAAAGAAAGAAGTAGAAACTTTCATCAATTGTTCTCATCAAATATCAATTGCAGGCCAATACATTTTCTCTATACCCTCTCTTACTACTACCACCATAATCCCCAGCAATTTTTTTTTTTTTTTTTTTTTTTTGTGGTACGCAGGCCTCTCACTGTTGTGGCCTCTCCCGTTGCAGAGCACAGGCTCCGGGCGCGCAGGCTCAGCGGCCATGGCTCACGGGCCCAGCCGCTCCGCGGCATGTGGGATCTTCCCGGACCAGGGCACGAACCCATGTCCCCTGCATCGGCAGGCGGACTCTCAACCACTGTGCCACCAGGGAAGCCCCCAATCCCCAGCAATTTTAAAGCAAATTCCAGATTTCTTTTTTCTCAGTGAAAACGTCAGTATACATATTTCTAAAATGCAAGAACTGTCCTTTTTAAGCTCGGCTATGTCATTATCACACACCCCAAATAATAATAATTCCTTAATATCAACAAGTAGCCAGTCAGTTCATGTTTCCTTGATTGTCCTATAAATGTATTTTTATTTTAATAATCATTATTTATTTGATTGCTGATCCAAACACACTTTCTTTTAAAGTATAGGTTTAAAAGAACTCAATTTGCTCATTTTTCTTGCAAGTATTTGTCATTGAATTCAAAGTGTTCATCCAGTAGGGTTCCCAACTGTCTGGATTATGCTGATTGCATCCCCTTTATGCTTATATATTTATTATGCTCCTTTGGCCCATGTATTTACTGTCAGTTGGTAGATAGATCTAGAGCACTGACATAATTCAGGTGTGATTTTTTGGCAAGTTTACTTCATAGATAATATTGATTAATTCCAAAAGGAACTATAAACTTACTGTGATGTTGCAGCCATTAATGATCAATGTCTAGATCCATTAATTTATTAAGGGTACCAAATGGTGATATTCTACTAATTAGATTATTATTCATTTACTAGCTAGAATATTATTTCATCAACTATTTGGTTGCCCTGAGTTACAGTTTAATTAGGAAAGGAAAAATAAATGCTTCTTTTATTTTATTTACCAGTTTTACAAAAAAAAGAATAAAAACAGAGAGAGAGGTTGACTCCAAAGTAGCTTCCGAAGATGACGAATGAGGTATTTTCTTTCTTTGTTGTTGTTTTCAGTGAGGTTGTTATAAATACCGATGCAGAGATTGTCCCCTCTTAGGTTCACAGATCCTGTTCAAGTTGGCTCCTGAGTCCTTTCCACACAACCACAGTAGTCTTTGAAGTCTTCCCAGCTCTCTTGTATGACAAGATGTAACAGGAACATCTTGTTCGTTTCTCATGCTGTATTTGAAATCAGCTATTTCTCCAAGGAGACATTATCCACTGTGTTTATTCAAACTTGTGTTCCTTCTAGTTTAACCTTCTTTCGAGACATGATTTTTTTAAAAAACAAATTACTTACTGAATTCTTTCACCTTTTCAAAACTTCCTATTCTCCAATCACTTCATTTCTGAATTTTTCTAATTTCTTTTAAGTTTTTCTTAAAACCAGTTTCTATTCCTTTTAAAATTTCTTTTTCCGCAATATCAGGCAATAAATTTCATTTGTTCTGTGGACGTGTCTTTCTATCACGCTTTCAGGATTTGCTGGAACTTCCTTTTCACCCTTCTTTTTTCTTTTTCTTCTCACTGATTTTCTACAGGATGTGAATGGAATACTCTTCTGTCACTCATTTTTAAATGAAATAAGTTTCCACTTTAGGAGGGAAACATAGATCAGGAGATAATTTCTAGCTTCAGAACTCCAGGGCTCACTATCTTCTATTATTTTCATGACATAATTTAAAAAATGACCTTAAAATTTCTAAACTCTTCCTCCTCGGCCCTCCTATTCCCATTTACCCAGACCTCCTCTTTCCTGTCCTTGTTGAGTATGGGGATTTGTTCTGGAATGGTGCTTTGGTTTGATAGGTATCAAGGTTTCACAGACCCCAGAACACTTGGCATCCTCAGAACATTTCAAAGTTCTTGCACTCAGCTGCAAGGTGGAGCCTGCAATGTTCACTCCCGGTTTCTGCCACTGTTCTCAGTGAATTTTTCAATCTCAGTGAGTTCTTGAACCATAGTAACCTCTGGCTCTCCTGAAAGAGAGAGAGAGTCCTTCCCTCGTCTTCCACACACCTTGGGATACACATATGTAGGTCTTTTTCCTGTTGTTGATTTGTTCCTACCTGGCTGTATGTTGCAGTTCATGTGGACACCTTTTTGTAGATGTTGTCTGTGGGTTTTTGGTCTTGCTATCCTAGATGATTTTCTTTCTTTTTTGGGGGGGTGGGTGTTGTGTATTTAGGGGAGGGGTGGCATATTCAGGGATAAAAATCTTCTCTGTAGCCACCATCATTTCCCCAGAATCCTCTGCCATTCTTATTTAAAACAAAGTCATAGGAATCATTATCCCGATCCTTAGGATAATCATTATATTGTATCTGTCTTTTTTTCCAGGCTTCAAGCTGCCTGTGACTCCCCGCGTTAGTATACTGACATGACTGGACAATGCCTAATTTGGCGGGCTCTTTCTGTACTACCTTCCTCCTAATCATGACAGCCTTGTACGCTATACATAGTCTTCTTTACTGATAGGGAATTTAGAAAATACAGGAAACCATGGGTTTAATAGGTGAAAGTGGAATTAATGTATTATTTTTCTCAGGTAAAATATCATAAGACTCCTTAGGCCAAAGTTGTAAAATGAAATCGCAAATTTCCTGGAATCATTTTGCAAACGTGAATGCCCACATAAAGTACACTACGACTTGAATCCAAGGAATAACACATTTTTAGAGCCTCCAAATGTATAAACTTAGTACAATTCTGCATTACTTCTTAAGGCAACTGAAGAAAATAATTTTGTGATAAAATAAATATTGATTTTATTAACATAGTTATTTTAAAAGTTTATAAAACTTTAAAAAAATGTTAAGGCTCTATCAGCCTCATCAGTTGTTATTTCTTTTCTAGAATCTTGGATAAAGGAACAGTCCTTTGAGAGGAAACATGGTATAAAATGGGAAGATAATCTAACAGCGAAGACAGTTATATCTCTTCCTGTGTGATGAACTACTCCTAAGCTTGGTGGTTGAAAACAGCAGGGACTTTATCTTCTCACAATTTGTGAATCAGCAGAATGGGCTGAGATCTCCTGGGTGGATCTATCTTGCTTTCACCTGAGGTGACTACTGAGGCTGCCATCATCTGGTTGCTGGACTGGGGCTGGTTGCTTTCACATGTCTGGCCGCTGGTGCTGGCTGTGGCCTGTGCCTAGTCTCCACTAGGTTAGCCAGGCTTCCTAACATGTCAGGTTTCCATGAGGACGAGCCCTAAAGCACAAGTACTCTCCAAGCTTCAGCTCTTGATATGCCATTGGGCCAAAGCAAGTCACGTGACCAAGCCCAGATCAAGGTGGAACAAAACTACACAGGGTGAGAAAGTGGGGGGGAGGGACATTTGCACTGGGGGTCAGTAGTCTAACAAACTGCTGCAATAACTATACAAAGAAAAACACCCCGGAGGACAACTGGTAAAAAATAAATGTGTGCGGGGTGGGGTGAGGGTTTGGCATGGGGGGGGCAAAGGCAGTAAATGGGGGCTACCAAAATCTGAAGATTCTGGAACTTTTGGAAAATCCACTGGGATTAAAGGAGTTACACAACCATGTTCTGACACCAGAAGAAAGGTCCCAGTTGAGCATCAGGGAAGTCTAGCACTCTTCCTCCATCGCATCAATTTTCATGTTTCTTTGACTCAGCATATTTGTAGAATGAATCATGACTTTCTATAAATTTTTAATTCAGTTTTTCAAACCAACAGTGACCTCACTTCTATCTGCTGTGCCACAAAAATGCCGTAGAAAAAAATTCCTTCTGTTAAATCGCTCACTAGGTGAAATTGTATGTGTAACCCAGTAACAAAGAGGTATTAAGAATCGCCACAGCCGAGCCGGCCTTCCGCACTACGCACCCTGTAGCAGCCAGTGGGTGAGCCAGGAGTCTAGGAGGTCACCGTGGGAAGGAGGGGCGGGGGCAGCGTGGCAGCCTCCTCCCGTCTCCGTGGAGCCACCTCCGGCCTCTGGTACAGGAGTCGTCCGCAGCAGCCGGCGGTGGCCAGCCTTGCAGCGTTGTGTTCTAGGTCGATAGCTTCTAAGACTCCAGTTGGATTCATTGGAGTAGGCAACGTGGGGAATCCAATGGCAAAAGATCTCATGAAACATGGCTAGCCACTCATTATTGATGATGTGTTCCCTGATGCGTGCAAAGAGCTTCTAGATGCAGATGAACCCGGTAGTGTCTTCCACAGCAGATGTAGCCGAAAAAGCTGACAGAATTATTACAATGCATCAATGTGCTAGAAGCTTATTCTGGAGCAAATGGAATTCACAAAAAAGTGAAGGAAGGCTCACTATTAATAGATTCCAGTACTGTTGATCCTATGGTTTTGAGAGAATTGGTCAAAGAAGTTGAGAAAATGGGAGCAGTTTTCACGGATGCCCCTGTTTCTGGTGGTGTGGGAACGGCTCAGTCTGGCAACCTCACATTTAGGATGGGAGGGGTTGAGCTGCTGTGGTGCATGGGCTCCCATGTGGTGCATCGTGGAGCTGCTGGGACTGGCCAGGCTTGGAAGATCTGCAAAAACTTGCTGTTAGCTATTAGTAGGATTGGAACTGCTGAAGCTATGAATCTGGGACTCAGGTTAGGGCTTGACCCAAAACTCTTGGCTAAAATCCTAAATACGAGCTCAGGACGATGTTGGTCACGTGACACTTATAATCCTGTACCTGGGGTGATGGATGGCGTTCCCTTAGCTAATTACTATAAGGGCGGACTCGGAGCAACACTCATGGCTAAGGATCTGGGATTAGCATGAGGCTCTGCTATCAGCACGAAGAGCCCAATCCTTCTGGGCAGTCAAGCCCATCAGATCTACAGGGATGATGTGCGTGAAGGGCTACTCAAAAAAAGACTTCTCATCCGTGTTCCAGTTTCTGCAAGAGGAGGAGACATTCTGAGTTTGCCCTCTGGCTGTGAACACTGTTGAAACCAAATTGTGTCTCGGAGCCCCTTATGGCTCACTCCACAGGAAAATGGGCTTAATCAAAGGTCAACTGTCTGCTTTTGAGTGTCTAGGTCAGGGGTCCCCAACCCCTTGGCCTCGGACGGGTACCAGTCCGCAGCCTCTTAGGAACCAGGCTGCACAGCAGGAGGTGAGTCGCAAGCAAGCCAGCTAAGCTTCATCTGCCGCTCCCTATGGCTCACATTACCGCCTGAACCTCACACACCCGCCCCCACTCCCTGGAAAAATTTGCTTACAGGAAACCGGTCCCTGGTTCCAAAAAGGTTAGGGACCTCTGGTCTAGGTCACAATAAATCCTGGGATTTTCCACCCATTTTAAAGTGCTTATTCTTTTTATCTATTTAGCAAACATAGCATCTGTAATTTTTTTTTCTGCAAGCCACTGATGGTAACTGCTAGCTAGCTAGCTGATTGGCCTTTTTCAAAAGTTTGATTCCTGAGCATCTTCAGCTAAAACGCTGCCTACTTCAATCAGGATATTATTTACTACACTTTACAAATAAAACTAAATTTTTTTCAACAGGATAAAATCTATCCTCGAGGAAAGAAAAGAAATTGGTGTGAGAAAAGGTATTAGAGAAAGGGGAAGTATAGTGAATTACTACCTGTGTCCCTCAGAAAATTTGGCCTGTTAACCCAGGGGTGATATTCTTGCATTGAGATTACTGGTTTATTTTCTAGGAGTTGTTAAAGCAAGAGAACTCCTTGCTGCATGTTATGTAATTTGGACTCTGTTACATTATCTTGGTGTGCCCCTCTTGCAACAACTTCCGATACTCAGCAAACTTGTTTTTTTTTTTAATATTTTTGCTTCCTTGTACATGTTTACTGCATTTTTTTTTTTGCGGCACACGAGCTTCTCACTGTTGTGGCCTCTCCCGTTGCGGAGCACAGGCTCCGGACGCGCAGGCTTAGCGGCCACAGCTCACGGGCCCAGCCACTCGGCGGCATGTGGGATCTTCCTGGACCGGGGCACGAACCCGTGTCCCCTGCATCGGCAGGTGGACTCTCAATCACTGTGCCACCAGGGAAGCCCTACTGCATATTTTTTGACTTCAAAAGAATGACATCTTTAGAACTGTTTCAGAGCCAACGATGAAATGTGCTTTAGATAATTATTACACTATGCTAAATATAACCATATTATTTTGAATTCAAATAAATTTCTATGCTGATAAAAAGAAAAAGAGGCACATTTCATCAATGTTTAAATAGTATCCTTCCTCCTCTAAAACTTAAAATAGGATTCAATCTGATTCCTAAAGGGTTATTTTCTTCAACAACAAGAGCTGACTTAGGCCATTTCTTGGCAGTGGAATCTGAGCATAGAGGTCCCTGTCTGACTGCCCTTTGATTCTCTCTCACATTATCCTGGGTGAATGTAATGGATGGGCATGCCCTTATGACTTAGCCCACTGATACTTCTCCTGATGAGGGTTAATGGTGTGGGCCACTTTAAATCTTGCCCAGCAAAGTGCTGACATCTGGGGTTTCCTATCAAGTTTACCAGATATTCCACAGTAATTTCATAATTTGCACAACATAAAACACTGATCTTGAGCTTAGGAAAGCATTTCATTTAAACAGATACAGAACACTACTCTACAAAATTGTTTAAAATTTGTGAGCAATTGCATTAAATAAACTCTAATATAAATTAATCTAATACAAGTAAACTAATAGTTACAAAGCTATTGGTTGCTTCAGAAGCGGTGGCTATGGATAACTTCAAAGTTGTTTCCTCAGTTCATTAAGAGGAGAAACTGTTTGCTGTCAACTTATCCTTGGGAAAGCTTATTCCTTAGTTTGAGGCTGATTCACATTATGAATATATAGGAACCATTGCTGGTTCTTCCTTTCCATATTCAGTGCACCATTATACTTCTATCCTCTTAAGATCTGGATATCTGTTACTGCTACTGTTGGCTGGAGCCTGGGAGGAGGAAAGCTATCAACAAAAAAGTAAACAAGTGTTAAAGATTTTTAGCATACTACTGAGACTTTTTATCTACCATAATCATAAGAAATAATAATTAAAATTACTTATAGCCTGGTCAGTGAGACCTTGAGTAAATTTTGGAAGCATCCACGTTTCATACAGTTTCAGGGGATGGATATTTCCTGTTATTAACTCTATATCCTCTTCAACTGGAACAGAGAGACCTTTCTCTGTTGAAGCAGTTTTGTCTTTTTCCTGGGCATTTTCAGTTTTCTCTTATTAGAGATTTGTAAAGCTTACATATACAAACTTACACATACACATATAAAGCAAAGAAGGGATACAGTAGTCTTGAGAGGACACTGTTTTGTAGCAGGCACACAAGACAGATATAATATTCCCTGATTGCATTTGCCTCCCTAGCCCCAGCTCCTTTGTGGAAAGCATCAGCATTCTGATTGGTCTCTGAACTCCACTGACTGGACGGAACACTGCATTGGCATTCTTAGGGAGCATTGATGGTCGCTCCAGAAACTGTGGTTAGAGCTTGTGCAGCCAAAGTGCACAGGAAAGAAACAAATATACTTAATATAACATGCTTACTCTGTTTTTCTTAATTAGCACTTATTCCCTGTAAGAGGCTGATTTCTGCTTTGACAGGGAGTAATCGAACTCTGCATTCCCCCAAACCATAAAATTAAAGTTAACATACCTCAGCTTTTCATCCTACTGGAAGAAATGTATGAAATTTAAAGTTATTTTTTAATTGCTGCTGTTTAGAATGGCTGAAGCCCATTCGCTGAACTTGTTAAAGAGCAGTGTTAATGAGGGTATTTTTCGCTTCTTTGTTTTCCTACCACAGCATGAATTCTCAGTCCCAAGTGTGCCCTGTTTTCCACAATAGAGACAGGGGAAAAAGTGCGAGTCTCTCACCACAAAGCATGAGACAACTACAAATACTTCTCTCCCAGAGTTCACATTGATGAGAGTATTTGTGGAAAATAACTTCCTCTTTTTGTGGGAATACAGTAGAAATGCAAGTTGTATTCTCCACAATTTCACTACTGGAAAAATAATTTCATAGTCCATATTTTTTATTGGTCTTCTTAAAAACATATACAGTGTTTACAATCAGGAGTAAAAGAGAAGATTTTCAATGCGATATTTCAAGGAGCATTTTCTAAAGGCAGGATCCAGTCCCAACTTTGGAAAATTAACACACACCTATGAGATCAAAGAGTCACCTGCAAAAAATTTTATTATGTTTCTCTTTCATACTAGTTTCCTAAAGATGCATTGTTACTTCTTGGTAATGTAATAGTCAGACATGACTATATGGTGGCCATTTGAGGAAGAAGTAGCTCTTACATAAGTGTCTAGTGACCTTATCTCTTTTGATACAATACCTCTTGGTTTCAGAGGCTTGCACAGGTTTCCTCTAAATGAATAAACTTAGTAAGGTTTTTCTAACTATCAAATAGTCTAAAAGTAGATTTAGAAATCTACTTCTGAAGCAATTTTGTTAAGTAATTATTGGTCAATTCTCTTTCTGATTGGTACTTCTTTCTGCAAAACAAATCCCTGTACTTAGAACAAGTAATACCACCATCCCTGGCTCCTTGATTATTACACAGTGATGTTTCTTGAGAAAAGAAGCTTACCTTTTTTGGGGGAAACTTCAGTCCATGAAATAAAACTTCATTAAAACTAGTTCTGCTTCTAATGCCAGTGTGAGGCAGATCAGTATCCCCTTTCTTTTGACTTTCCAGGCTGTGTGAAGAGAATGGTATGGTTTGGTTTAGGAAGGGCTGTAGCTTAAGAGGTTGCATTATGTTTCTGTGTCACTTTGGGGGATTTTATTTCAATATTATATCCTTTTCTGTAAAAACACCATAGTCATTCTCTTACTTATTATTAAATAATTAAACGCTGCCCTTTGTTTACTTTCTCCTTCTGATCAGAGGATTCCTCTCCACTCCAGGCCTTGATCTGAGTTCCAATTCATCAGCTTGTAGTAGCTACACTTCTGATTTCTGAAGTCAGACGGATATGGGTCCCATTTCTGTCTTCATCAGTTATAATTTAGCCTCTGATATATGCATACCAGAGCTGACAGTGACAAACATTTTGCTTCTCCTTATTTTTCCCAGGGTTGTTTGCATTTTAATAGAGGTTCACAATATTTTAAATAGAGTTGGGATGGGGTGGAAAGAAAGAGCAGGAAAACATGCTTTTAGGAAGGTCTGAAATACAAATCACATGGAGGTAACTGCTTGAGAGAAAACCACCCCTACCCGAGTATTGTCAATAAAGTAGCACAGGGAGGCAAACAAGTAAATTGTTCACTAAAAATATTCTTCTTTAGAAGAATAAAATTCACAAGAAAGCCTCATTGCAAATCAAATATATTTGTTTTCCTCAAGGAAGATATTTGAAAAGTAGTAGTAAATACCTACTTTGACCTTCTGTGTCCCTAGTGTTCTATCTCCACTAAGTTTTAGGAACACTACATAGAGGAGGAGCCTGAGTCTCAAAGACCGTAAGTAAGAGATGGATTCCAGAGCCTTTGCAAGGTCCATTATGTCCCATGACTTCCCATTGCTTGTGCTGTTCATCCAGATAGGTGCTTAGGATACCAGAATGAATGCATCTCTTTCAAGAGGTTTTTAACAGACATTAGATAATAAACAAGTACAACACCTAACAAATAGAACATAATGCTTTATTTAAAGCAGAAACAGAATAAATGCTCACCTAGTATCATTTAAATCCCCTTTAAATTATTTTTTGAATCAACATGTTTATATTTGAGGGTATTTTCTTATTTTTTCCTAGTTCCCTTTACTTGCACCTCCTTTCTTTTGCTCTTTTCCCTACTGAAATGTTTATGGTTTCAAAAGTAATTACTTCTTGAAGAAAGTTTTCGTGTATACTAAGTACTACCTAATGGAAGCCATAAGCAGAGTCTGCTAGCATTTAGAGTGGTATAATACATAACCAGGCTGAATCAAGTGGGAGAGAAGGTTAATCATTCTTTTAAACTGGCAGTGTTGCCGGAGGTGGATTAATATGCTTTTTGAATCTCTTATGTGCTGTAAGTCTCCTTGATCACAATCACTATGTTAATGGTTTAGGTTTTGAATTAGAGGTGTCTCCTGGGGTCAGCTGGGCCAACTCCCTTAATCTCTCTGGCCATATTAGGTGATAGTTTTCTCATTTCAATACATGATCTATGTTAGAGGGAGTGTTGACTATACCAGACTCTTAACGTGGGCACCCGGAAAGTGGAAGAATCTCTCTACTGGTGATTAATCATAACTCTTTTCATTGTAAATATAGTCCTTCCCTTAGGTAAGGCAGGAACACCATGAAAAATAGAAGGTTCTCAGGTGTCTGTGGAAGCTGGAGTGCTCTCGACCTGTCAGCTCACTGGCAGAGCAGGCTTCGCCCAGACACTAGAGAACAAAATGTGAAATTGGCACCAGCCAGCCTCTCCATTGCACAGGATATCCCTATTTAAATTTGACAACCAGGATATTTTACAATTTGAAATTCTTGTCATCTGGTTTTCTTTAGTTTCTTCTTTAGGATGAAAAGACTGAGAAGCTTGTTAAAACATCTGGAATTCTGATGGTGAGGCTTAACCAGATCTACTGAGTCATCAATCAGCAAACATTGACCAACGCTTACCATTCCCCCAGTTACTATACTAAGGACCCAGACACGTCTCAGATAGTGGCCTTGCTCATTCACTGTATTTACAGTACTTTTTTCTAAATGTAACCAGAGCTCAGGTAAAGACAAGACATTGATTTGAGTCTGAAGTAAACAAAGCTGACTGGTCTGATCCCTTCAGTTCCCAGAATTATTTTGTTTCAGGTAGTAATTTTCCCAGGCCAATAGAACAAAGTCCTATCGTCTATTTATTTAATATTTTATAACAATAGTCCTTGCCCCTTTGACCTCTAGTGAGGAAACTTGCATAAGAAACTGAAATATGCTTAGGTTCTATGGGTAAGTGCAGATAATGATATGAATGAAATTGAAAATGAAAGCCAAAGGTAGAAAAGGCAGTTCTGAATAGATTAAGCAAGACAGAGGTATTTGAAAAATCAAGTAGAAAAGATACAATAAGGAATGGAGAGCTTGTGGAAGTTTTCCAATAGGTGAGGGGTTGGTACATTTTTTTTTTTTTTTTTAAGAACATGTCTGGCAGTTGTATGCCAGAGAAAGTTATAAGGGGGTTGACTATATGCATGAAGTCCACTGAGAACACTGTTTCTGTAGGCCACTGACGATGTTCTGAGTGTACATTCTATAGTACTAGAAATTAAGTTAAGAAAGAAAGGGTAATCTGATGTCATTTTAAATGAAATTTCACAAATGATTAGGGCTAAAAGGTGTCTTTTTTCACTCAGCCAACACGTTGAGCACATACTATGGGGCAAGCACTGTGCTTACGGGTAAGAGATAAAAGAAAAAATAAAGGCCAGAGGAACTCAAAAGAGAGTGTGAGAGATGCATAAACAACTCATTACAATTGAATAGGGATAGGCTATTAAATAAATAGATCATAAAAATGTAACTTTGTAAAACAGAACTTGGAGTCAATAACCCTGCTAGGGGATATTGAAGAGGATGCCAACAATGAGGGGGTCTTGGAATTAGGTTTTGAATGTCATTAGGAATTTTCCACGTGGAGAGAAGGTCAGGGGCATACCAGGCAGAAGGAACATCCTGGACTTGAGAACCAACACAGTCTATTTAAGTGATTGTAAAAGATGTTTTTTGACTAGAGCATAGGGTATAAGTTGCCAAATGGTAGAAAATAAAGTATAACAGTTAGGCTGGAATAAAAGTATAAAGTGTCATAATTCATATGATGAAAGATAGGTGTTTTCCTACAAAATGGGTTATTTATAAATATTTTAAAAATAGAGAATGCTGTGTAAGGCTTGAAAAAATACTAAATCAGAGTTGTACTGAGCTCAGGCTTAGTGGTGAAAATTTCTGCATTTTGTTTTCCAGGTTGGATACTGTTACAATTCTTTAACATTTCTTTTTCCTAAGTAAAGGCATCTGGTGAAAATATGGGATCCATTTTATCCTGGGGAAGTTTTGTCTTAACCTTTCTTCTATGTATTTTTTCTATTTAAAATGCTTTTGCAGAATCTAATCATATGAAGTTCGGATACTTGAAGTACCTGCTCATATTCTCTCTTTGACATAATGGGAATAATTGGGAAGTCTTCTCTAATTTTGAGACTACCATGACTGCTCTCTTATGTTGGCTATTCCTGTAGATGAACCAATTTTAGGTTCATCTGAGTGATTAGTTAAACTTAATCCTCACAGATTGATTCAGCAGGTCTGAGAAGACATCTCAGAATATGTATATAGAGAGATAAACAATAAGAAATTACAGTAAGCACAAAAACAGATAAAGATCATTCATAATTTTTCATAAGATCTTATTTTCTCTCATTTCTCTCTTATTTTTTTTCATAACTTTTCTTTAATCATATGAAAAAGAAGGGAATTTACATGGCATAACAAAAGATATGCAAAACTTAAGGAAACACAATTTTCTTAAATTTCTCAAACTTATTTGTATAGGATTCAGAATGCACTTAAAATGATTAAATGACTTAAGCTAATTCTTTTTTATTGCAAACTGTTTTAACCCCAATTAACCAAGCAAGAAACTCAGAGTCATTCTTTACTCTTCTCCCCTCCCTTAAACTCTGATTGGAACAATCCCTAAGAGTTGTCATAATTATACTATATATATATATATATATATATATATATACATACACACACACACACACACACACACACATACACACACACACACATATATATATGTCCATCTTCTCTATGTCCATTGTCATATCTTTTACATTTCTTACTCGGATGTAACATTCCAGTTCACTTTTTCCCTGACTCCAGTATTATTTCTGTCTTATTTATTCTCTGCATTGCAACCTAAATTTTACTCAACAGCTTAGAGCTCTTTGATAGTTTCTCTTTAATTTTGGAGAAAAGGCTTCAAGCACTGTGCTCTTGCTTACTAGTCCACCCTTATCTGGTTTCTCTATCTATACTCAGCATCTCCTTCTTCCATAAATTTTCAGCAATACTCAGTAGACTTCAGGGTTAGACTTCTCTTAATGCTGAACTTTCTCCAGGTTATGTCATCAATTTGTATGATTCTTTACTCATTCAGTCCTTGGTTAATGCACTCTCATCATATAAGTTTCAGAATAAACATTGAATCTCTGGCTTTTCACAACTTCCATTAGAGATTAAATTCCCTTTCTGTGTGTTCTTATAAAACTTGGCTGTCCAGTTACCTATGAGAGGTATAGTTATATTTTATAGTTCATTTCCCCTACTACATTGTAAACTACATGTGAACAATGTCCTTATTTACCAGTGTTGTAGGTACTCAATGAATATTTATTCTGTTAAAAGATTTATTCTGTTAAAAGTTAAGAGACTGTTTATGTTCCATAAATAAGAGAAAATGTAGCCCAGAACCAAGTAGTGACAAGAGGCTTGAATAAAAGTAGACAATATTGAGAGATAGTAGGAATTTAGGTTAGACAGTACTTGGTTACTGAATTAATTGTGAAGGTGAGGGATGATTATACAGAGTCCAGAGTTTTTTTATTTTTTTTAATTAATTTTTATTAGACTATAGTTGCTTTACAATGTTGTGTTAGTTTCTGCTATACATCAAAGTGAATCAGTTGTACCTATACATATATTCCCTTTTTTTAATATTTCTACCCATTTAGGTCACCAGAGAGCATTGAGTAGAGTTCCCTGTGCTATACCATAGTTTCTCATTAGTTATCTATTCTATACATAGTGGTGTATATATGTCAATCCAAATCTCCAAATTCATCCCACCCCCCTTCCCCCACCCTTGGTATCCATGTGGTTGTTCTCTACATCTGTGTCTCTCTTTCTGCTTTGCAAATAAGTTCATCTGTACCATTTTTCTAGATTCCACATATAAGTGATATTATACGATATTTGTTTTTCTCTTTCTGACTTACTTCACTCTGTATGACAGTCTCTAGGTCCATCCATGTCTCTGCAAATGGCACTATTTCATTCCTTATTATGGCTGAGTAATATTCCATTGTATATATGTGTCACATTTTCTTCATTCATTTCACTGTTGACGGACATTTAGGTTGCTTCAATGTCCTGGCTATTGTAAATAGTGCTGCAATGAATATTAGGGTGCATACATCTTTTTGAATTATGCTTTTCTCCAGGTATATGCCCAGAAGTGGGATTGCTGGGTCACATGGTAGTTCTATGTTTAGTTTTTTAAGGAACCACCATACTGTTCTCCATAGTGACTGTACCAATTTACATTCCCACCAACAGTGTAGGAGGGTTCCATTTTCTCCACATCCTCTCCAGCATTTATTGTTTGTAGATTTTTTGATCATGGCCATTCTGACCGGTGTGAGGTGATACCTCCTTGTAGTTTTGATTTGCATTTCTCTCATAATTAGTGATGTTGAGCATCTTTTCATATGTTTGTTGGCCATCTTTGGAGAAATGTCTATTCAGGTCTTCCGTCCATTTTTTCATTGGGTTGTTTTTTTTCTTTTTGATATTGATCTGCATGAGTTGCTTATAGATTTTACAAATTTATTTATGTTTATATATTTTGGAGATTAATCCCTTGTCAGTTGCTTCGTTTGCAAATATTTTCTCCCATTCTGAGGGTTGTCAGAGTCCAGAGTCTTCAGTGTTTCCTCAGTATCCAACTTGGGCAACTGTACAAATAGTGGTGGTATAAATGATGTAGAGAGATGAACAGTGGAAGTAAGTATTGAAGGTAAAATTAATCGTTCAGTAATATCACATAATTAATTTTAAGTGTCCATGTTATATTTGGGCAGAGTCTTTCACTTGGCAATTAGGTTTGTAAGAGACTCAGGAGAGAGATATGTAAGTTTTAGGTCAAGATCTGTGATATATATGGTGGCTGGAATCACAAGAGTAGATGAGACCATCTATCAGGGGCAGAAGAGAGCTTCTGAGAAATACACCTCTCTTGGGAGAGGGCGAAGTGAGAGCGCCCAGTGAAAGAGCTAAGGACGTCCAGAGGCAGGAGGGAGAAGCAGCAGATTAAGATGCTACTGTTGTTAAGGTGGACGAGTTTTCTGAGATGACAAACTTGATCAACAAAATCAAATATTGCTGAAAGGTGACATAATGACCAAACAATATTCATTCAATTTAATCACAAATTAAATGTTGGTGAATGCAATTCCAGTGCAGATAAGTAAGAAGAAAATAGCAAAATTGTGTGAGTCACGAGGTACATAAAGATAAGAAAATACAGACAATGAGAATAAAAACAATTTTTGATAAACTGTACTGTGAAATTAGGAAGAGAGAAAAGGTAGCTAGAGAATTACTTGGCATCAAGCAAGAGTAATTTTTAATGGGAGGGGGGAAGCTTTTTAATGGGAGGGAGCAAAAATAAAATTGCTAAAGAGGAAAACCTTAACAATACCAATGAGATGGGAAAATGAATGGAAGATACTGAGGAAGTGAGAATAGGTATTTATAAACTATGTAGAAAAGCTATCCTTGTACATAAAGAGAAAAAGTTATTTAGGGGTGTTTTTGCTTTATAGCCTGTGTTTTCTCTGTGAAATAAAAGTTTGATGGGAGGTGATGTCACCTCAAGATAGTGCTCATCAAATATCCTATGTGCTTATCTACATTTTTCATCCTCCTTTGTAGTTAGACTGTTTTCCTTTGATTAGTTGTGGTCAGTGGCAAAGAAGCAGAATAAAGTGTATCACTTCTGAGCTGAGGTCATTAGGAGCCAATGTCCCTCTTATCTGGTCCTCTGCTACTGTGACATTGGAGGTCACATAGTCCAGATGATGTGGCTGCAAGATGGATCAGGACCATGTGATGGGTAAGGGCTTTACTTAGTAGAGAAATAACTTACTACTATTTTCCACCGAGATTCCTGTGTTAAATAGATCTCCCTGTGAGAGCTCAGAGAGCAAAGCAAAGGCTGAAATGACAAAGACAGAGGGAGAGATGTTGGTAACATATGGAAGGTGCCTGGCAGATAATATATTTAATGGTAAACAAAGCTGCTGGAGTAAGAGAGAGAGTATATAAGAGATGAGAAGAAGGCCAACTGTATGTAGTATCTAGCACTAAGGAGTGAGGAGAGAAACAACTGAAAAAAAAATAAAAAGAATGATCAGAAAGAAGCTAGGTGGTATGCCAACAGAAATCATAAGATTGCTATAAAACATAAAGGAAGGTAGTTTTAAAAGAAGCACCATTTAATGGAGTCAGTTGTTTCCCAAAGGGAAAATCCTATGGGAACTGAAAATAAACCATGTGATTTGATGACTAAACTTTTATGAAAAAAATGGAACCATTTCAGGAAAGTCATGGGAGAAGACGCTGTGTTACAGTGGGGAGAGTAATCAATACATTGTGAGGAAAGGTGCCTTCATTTCCAAGAAATGCCAGTTAAGAAGTGAAGAGAGCATTTAAAGGGAAGGGATAATGTAAGAAAATTTTAAAAAAAATAATTAAGGAAACTTGAATAACTCCTAGACAAAGAGGAAGGTATTAGTGAGAGACTGAAAATCAGAGAAAGCTATCTTAAGATGTTGTTATGGACTGAATTGTGTCCCCACAAAAAATATATGTTGAAGCCCCTCTCAATTTTACTGTAGAAGATAGGAGATAGGTCCTTTAGGGAGGTAACTGAAGTTAAATGAAGTCATAAGGGTGGGGTAATAATCTGACAGGGACTGATGGTGTCCTTATAAGAAGAGGAATAGATTCCAGGGATCTCTCTCCCTCTGCTCATAGAGGAAAGGCCGCAAGAAGACAGCCATCAGCAAGCCAGGAAGATTGTTCTCACCACAAACCAATTCTTATGGTATTCAATACCTTAACCTTGGACTTCCACCCTCCAGAACTGTGAGAAAATAAATTTCTTCTGTTTAAGTCATTCAGTCTATAGTGTTTCACTATAACAGCCCAACCAGACTAATACAGACCTTCATGTACACTGCAGTATACAGAAGCTAAACAATGACTGAGCCAGAGATTACATCTTGAACAGAAGTGTAATGATGCTTGTGGTACTCACAACTTCACGAATTTTGTCAGAAGGATGGGAAAAAAAGTCAGTCAAACAACAGTTCTGATAGTGAATATTTTCTTTCTGTTTCTGACATAAAGCAGTGTCTGACAGCCTCCCTGATACCCATCAGTATCGCAGTTTTGATTCTGTGGCTCCAGTTCTACATGGCACCAAGGTGCTGTGTACTGTCCATTATTGGGTTTTGGGGACCTGTACCTATTTCCAACAAGTGGGTCAAACCACTGGGGCTCTTCTGAAGTCCTCCCCAAATTTGGACCCAGCTTCACCTCCAAATCAGAGTTTTCAGAGAGCCCAGGGTGAGGCTCACCTGCCACAGTAGACACGTTGGCTAACGGGTTGCACTGCAGCACCCGCACGGACAAGGACAGCATCACGATGCCACCGTTGTTCTTCTGCAGGGGCAAACCGGTGGACCGTCAGCTTGGCCCCCAGCACAGCCACCTGCCTGTTCACTCTCTCAGCCCCTGTGAGGAAGGTGTTCAGCCCTGGCTTTGAGGTCAGAGTCTTCTCCTCTTTGGATTCGTGTGAATGGAGGAGCCGCATCCCTGGTCTGGGTTGTGTCTTGGCCCTGGGTTTCCGGGTTTGGAGGAGTATCTTACCACCTAGACCCCCACCTAGGGCTCAAGGGTTCAGGGGCTGTGGACCATGGGTTTTGGGGGCAGAAGATATTTAACCTGGGGTTTGAAGAAATTGAGGGAGAAGAGGCTCAGGTTCAAGGGCTCCTGGTTTGAATCTCTTGCTTTAGCTTTGAGGGCCAGGGCAGTCTCTCACCAGAAGCTGCAGGATATCATCAGGAACATTCTGAGTGTTCTTGCACATACCCCGGGCAGCTGAGTGGGAGAAGATGACAGGTGCCTGCGACACTTCTAGGGCTCGCTGTGCTGCAGCATCTGAGACATTGGACAAGTCCACCATCATGCCCAGGCGGTTCATTTCTGCCACCACCTTCTGCAGGGACAGGATGGGGAGAGGGCATCAGGGCTGCCTTTATCTTGTGTGCATTTATCTGTAGGGAACAGGCGGGGCTGTACATTCATGTGGGGCAGGGTATGGAACCCGGGTCCTTACGTCGCCAAAGCCGGTCAGCCGACTGACATTGCTGTAGAAGGGGCGGATACCCTTTGCTGAGCTCTGTGCCCTGCAGGATGCCCAGGAGGCAGTCTGACTGGTGGCTGTGACTTGGCTACAAGAGCCTAGAAAGAGGTTCTGTCGAACTGTCTACACCTGCAACTACCTGGTGCAAGAGGAGGGACCCAAACTGGGCTGTGCCTGGCAGTAGCAGGGCCCTTCTGGGGATTCAGTCTTGTTCTGCAAAGCTTCATTCCCCTCCCCACCCCAGGTTCAGGGCCGGATCCCAGGGGTAAACTTGCTTTGGGCCCCAGCGTGATCTTCGGCAGATCCCTGCCTCACTGGGCCCTCACCATCTGCACTGTGCTCACCAGGGCGTGTTGCAGGTGTGGGTGAGTGTCACGTAGCGCACACCCAGCGCCTAGAAAGTACGCAAGATGGAGAGGCTACTGTCCAGTGAGTGGCCGCCCTCCACACCAATGAGGCAAGCCAACTTCCAGGCATTGTTGAGAGCTGGGGGCAGGTAGGTCAGATGATCATTTTCAGAGGCAGGGGAAGCTTACTGAAGTCCCTAACACCTACCACCACCAGTCTGTTTACTTTTTTGGTTTGTTTTTTTGGCCGTGCCACACAGCATGAGGGCTCTTAGTTCCCCCACTGGGGATCAAACCCGAGTCCCCTGCAGTGGAAGCGTGGAGTCTTAACCTCTGGACCACCAGGGAAGTCCCCCGTCTACCTTTAACTGAGGTCACAAGCTCCAGCTCAGAGTAGGAGGCACACATGAGGTGGATGAGGTGAATTTGCTCCAGGGTGAGGCGCACAGCATCCCGTTCGTGGGTCTGGCATGGGACGTAGGCTGACCAGAACTGAGGGAAGGCCAGAGCTTAGTTTGGGCTTTGGAACTCCTTGGGGCTCAGCTGGCACAGCGCTCACTGTGCCCAGAAGTCACATGTAATGCGTTGCTTTCTCTGTGGTACTTGGATGCCCGTCAGGTTGGCTCACTGTGACCCCTGTAGCCCCCAGCATCCATGGCATGGCACTTTCTAGGTCACTATGGCAACTTAGTTCCAATGTGACTAACCTGTGGTCTCTGAGGCCCCCAAAGGGCCCCACATTCCCCAGCAGCCACGGCGGCACCTTGTGTGTCCCTTTGGTACCTGGGCACCTCCGAGGCCGTCGTTCAGCCTGTCCAAGCTGGTCTGGCCATGGCTGAAATTGTGCAGATTAGCATCCTGTAGCCCGTTGTGGTAAAACTGCCTCAGGACCAGGGGCATCTCGTTGTGGCTGGAGGGAGGTCAAGGCAAATGGGTGGGCTCCTTAGGTCTTGAGATCAGGCAGGACACATTGCCAGGCCTGGGCCAGCCTGGGGGTCCCCCACCTCACTCTGTCACACAGACTATACTAGGAGCAGCTGCGGCCTGGGCTGAGGGGTTCCCACCAGGGAGGGGATGACAGAGAAGGGGAAGGGCATCTGTAGATGATGGACAGGACATCCAGGAGTGGTGTGAGGGAGCCTCCCCACTAGCTCTGCATGCTCCGGACCTCCTCCCCTGCCCAGGGCCAGGCTAGGCCCCCACCGGCCCCCAGCAGCCCGCACACACTGCAGCCACCCGTCCACAAGCGGGAAGTCCCGCATCAGGGCCCGCGTGGGCTCCCGCGGACTTGGGGTGCTGGAGGTGCCCGGCGTGGTCTGCACGGGTTACCGGCCGCAGCAGCAGATCCAGCAGGAGCAGCAGACACAGCAGAGGCCGCTGGCTGAGGGCGCGGGGACCTTCCCCGGGCCGCAAGCTGCGCAGGGCCAGGCAGGCGGGCAGAGGCGGGACTGAGAGGGGCGGGCGATGGGGTTCTGCCCGTGGACTCAGGCCACGCAGCGGCGCGGCCTCGCGAGGGGTCGGGGTGAGGGAGGGGATACAGAGGCACAGGACCCAGAGACCCGTGTGCGGAGAGCCGCGATCCGCAAAGCCCGGCAGCCACAGGGCGGCACTGCCCTCCCGCCCCCTGCTCAGAGGCAGCTCCCGCGGGCTAAGCTGGCCTCTACGGAGAGCCCACTCGCCTCCCATCGCGGGTTCCCTCCGACCCCGCTCATCTTCCCACTCCCACTGCTCCGAGGCGGCGCCCTAGGTTGCTCTCCCCCACCTCTAACCTTCCTGTTCAAGCTGGTGTGCTTCTCTCAGAGGGCCACCTTCAGCCCGAGGCCTCCCGGGAGCACACCTCGTCCCCATCTGCCTGCAGCCGGTCCCGCCCACCCCGAGGGCTGCCTGCCAGTGTCTCTCTCTGTGGCCACAACTGCTCTGGGCTCCCGGTTTCCCGGTACTGGACGATGGGGGCTGGTGTGGGGGAAGAGATAGTTTCTGGAAATGGGGGGGGGTAACCTTGTGAGCTCTGGATTCAGGAAGGGGCCCTCTGCCCCCGACCTTCTCTCTCCACCTACTTGACTGCCCAACCTGCATGACCATTCTCTGGGCACTTCAACCATCACCTGGGAACTATCAGGAACCTCCCGCACTTCTGTCAGCCAGCCTCAGGAAAGAGCGCCCTCAGGAGTCGCTACACCTCCCCAGGGCCTGAATAGAGGGACTTTTGGGATGTGAACTGAACAACCTTCTGGGGAGAGTCAGCGACCCTTTTACTCAACAGAGCAGGAACCCGGTCAGCAGGCTACTTGAGTGGAAGGAAATGAAGTCGTTTCCATGGCAGCAGAGCCCCCGCCGCAGCAACCTTCCTCCCAGAGCTGCTGGCTGACCTTCTGGCCAGGATCCCTCCTACCTCAGCGTGGAAGGCCCGGCCTCGTGGAGAAGTATAGGTTCTGAGGCAGACCTGGCACCTGGGTTCTGCTGCTACACTTGCCTTATCTCGTGGCCCCTGTGGCTCTAGCTTTCCCAGAAACCTCAAGGGCTAAGTGCCTGTGCATGCTCAGAGGCCGCATGCCATTCCCCATTTCCAGCCTCAGGCCCTCCCCCAGCTGCCTCCTCTAGGGACATCCTCCCCCCAACACACACACACACACACACACACACACACACACACACACACACACACACACACTGGGGATGTGCCTTCTCACAGAAGCTCAACCACTGAGATGCTTTAGGGGCTGTGCCCAAACTCCTTCATCCCCAGCCTCTCAAGTTTTGCTCTGATCCCTGGCACCCCCTGTAGCTGTTCCACCTTTGGAACCTTTCCCGCGTGACAGGAGTGCCTAGCACAGGGGTAGTGACCTAAGTCTGAGCACTGGTGACCCTAGAAATCTGTTACACAAAAACATTTTATTGAGCAGTAAGGGACCCCACTGGGGACAGAAAGGGCTGGCAATAAAGGAGCATGTGAACCTCGGGGCAGGGTGCATGCTGCTTGACTCTCCATCCTGTTCTTGTTTCAGGGAGCTGGCCTTCCTGGGTCTCTCTATCCTTCCTCCTGACACCCCAGGCAGGAGGCTCTTTGGGAAGCCAGAGATTGCTGCTTTCCATTTCAAAAATCCCAGCTCCCCCCTGGTTTGTGGTGATGGCCACTGACAATGGCTCAAGGCAGGAGCCCATGTGGTAGACTGCTAAGGCTTCTCTGCACCCTGTCTCTGCTCCTGCATCCTCCTTGGCTCGCAGAGCGTAGACTTTGCTTACTTCAGCTCACAAAGGGGCCCCTGAGGATTGAGCAGAGGAATATCAGGTTTTCTTCCAGGCCAGCTTCAGCCCTAGGATGTTCAGGGCAGGCTCTCATTACAAACCTCAGTTTCTGAGGCTCCTTGCTTATGGCCGTTTAGTGTAGAAGGAGGCTCCTGGCTAGGGAAGGCTCAGACAGAACGACGCAGGTTCTAATCTGTGGCAGTGGGCAGTGGGTGGGTGGGTGGGTCACTGCAGGAAGAGGCATTCGCTGCCTTAGGCAGTTAAACCATTGCCTTCTCTTCAGGATGGCTCACCTGCAAGATTCTGTGGGGTCCGCCTCCTGGCACCAAGCTACAAACGCCGGATTTTGGGTCTGGAGCAACCCAGGTCTTCGTCCGGCATTTCCGGAGCGTGCTTTCTCTTGGGAGCACGTCTGTGGACTGGCTTCTCTGCTTCCACCTTTGCTGGCATGGCCAAAGGAACATCCCCGTAGGCCCGGTAGCCACCAACCAGGCAGTAGGTCTCCCCATGCCGGCCCAACTGCGTTTCTCCACACCCGCGGTACAGGACATGGTAGTGACCAGGTGTAGGAGGAGAAACGGGAGCCACTGCTGCTGCAAAGAAAATCAGAACTGATCAGTCACTTCTGCTGTGCACAGTCTCCTGCCAGAATTTCCCTCTCTCATGTCTCTCCCAGTTTCTGGCTGAAGACCTTTAATCTACTTGACATCCAAAACACAGCCTTGGCCCATCACCTCTATTGGTCCCAAGAGAAGGGACACTGGCTGCAAAAGCCCTCCCTAGAGCCTACGGCTGTAGCACATGAGGAAGTCTCTTCACCGTTTCCAGGGAAAACAGTAGAACCTGAAAGTAATTGCAATCATGATCCTCTCCATATCTCCTTCCACAACAGAGAAAACATTTCTTGCAGTCTGTCACTTCTGAGGCTTTAATGGAAATGTCCTTCAAGTTTTGGAAAAAAATAACCTAATATAAATTGGTTAAGAACCCCGCCCACCTTGGCAACCCCTCTTGGGCCCCATGTATACTGCCTGTTGCAACCACACTGAACTCTAGCCCTCTGATACTTTTATGTAGATTAGAACAAGGCCAAATACTGAGGCAGAGTGATCAGGAGACTCAGAACCGGGTTCTGGGTACCAAGTCTAGGCTCACATCAACCCAGCCTCCTGGGACACCATCTCCTCAGCCCTCCAATCTCATTAGCACTTCATCACCCACCCTTGGTTCTTCCGGTCTTCCCATCAATATGGCACCACCCTCTCCCCTAGTACTCAGCAACTCAGTAAGTGATGTGTCTGAGAGGACCGATATAGATGTCTACGTGATAGCACAGAGGTGCCTGCGTTTGAAGGTGCGGTTCAAGAGTGGCCCTCTTCCTCAAACTGCTCCATTTACCATTTGCCAACAAAAATGCACTTGTCTTTTGCTAAGAGGCCAGTCAGGAAAGGGTCTAAATGGAAGCATCCTGTAGCCCAAAGGGGAAGGCTACATTTATAAAGATCAGAACCTTCCTGCACACTTGTCCAGGGATGACCTTTCACTTGTCCTCAGCAGTGAGCACTGTGGGTCACTGACAGTGTCCCAGGTTACTGGTATTACTTAGAGCTGGGAAAGTGCTCAGGTGTATGTGGTGGTCAAGCCCCACAGGAACATGTGGCAGCCAGGGGAGGTTGTGTGTACACCATGCATCTTGTACAGATGCCTGGTCTCGGTGTACCTGCTGCACTGCCCTCCCAGGGAACAGTGGACAGGTTACAGTAAATACAGAAGATCTGGTCAGATATTCTCTCTCAGACAAACAAAGAGATTGGTATCTGGTGGAGAACTTTCTCCAGGGAAAGAAGTTCCCTCCAGTGTAGGGAAGTTTCTCTGAGGGCAGCACGTTTGCATAGTTATCCTGCCATGGAAACTGTCAGAAGGCCTGTGAGGGCATCACTACCCAGTGAGGTCATATAAGGAACGTGTGACTTGCAGGGCAGGCTTCAGGAGGAGGGGCGGTTTTGTGGAGGAGAGCAGAGTGGAGGCTGAGGTACTCTGCCTGGCCCCTCACACATGGGCCTTCCCACCCATGCCCTAGTCTAGTAGACACTGCATTTGGGGCATGCCGGTGGGCTAGCCCATCCCCAGGGGCCCCAGGAGGGCAAGAGAGACCCACATTCTGAGATTGGCTTGAGAGATAAGATTAACGTAAGAGACAGCTAGGTTGTATGGCACTGACCCTAAGAGGCAGAGATTTGTGTGGACTGGGGAATCAGGGAAGGCTCCTTGGCAGTCGGCCTGAAGGACAAGTGAGATCTGGACCCATGGGGAAGAGAGGGAAGACATTCCAGTTTGGAAGAATAAAAGCAAAGACACAACTCTTCTCGACCTTGTTCTGCCCTAAATATAAATTCATAGTACCCTCACAGTGTTACAACTGAGGACTTAAAAAAAACAACAGGTTAAGGGGCCTACCCAGTGTTACAAAGGTAGTGGAGAGGTGTTCGGCTCAATGGTTAGGTTCATGTTGGGGCTCCGGATTTACAGCTGATAGGAATGTGAGGACAAGCTCATGCCATGTCAAATATTTCCAAGTGATACTGAGAGAGATGTTAAAGATGCGAAATGAGGTGCTGAATGACCTCACAAAGTGGGAATGGTGGGCCCATTTTAACATGAAATTGAAAACAAATTCATGACAAAAGGACATAATACAAAATGACACCATAATCATAACACTCCCCTCTCCCCTGGAAGTAAAATTCATTAGAATCCTCTCTTTCTCTACCATGAAAGGATGAGATAAAAACTCAGCAGCAGCTCCCATGAAAAACATGGTCAACAGTGTGAAGAGGTGTTTCTAAGACGATTTGGTCCGACTCAGAGAAGGAAAGAGACAACTCTGCCCTTAGCCTGATCAGGCCCACAGGAAGGAAAGACATTTTGGGCTGCCTTTGATACTGTGTCAATGAGAGAGAACCTTCTTTAGGCGGGAACTCCCTGTTGCCGACCTTGAAAAAGCAAAGATGGGACATTCGTTTACTGGGATTGTTGCAGAGGAGATGTGCCCAGAGGTTGGGCCACCCTGCTTGAGAATCAAAGCACCTTGTATTCCTGAGCTGCTTGAATGCTGCAGTCGCCGGATTTTGGGTCTGGGGCAACCCAGGTCTTTGTCCGACCTTTCTGGAGTGTGCTTTCTCTTTGGAGCACGTCTGTGGACTGGCTTCTCTGCTCCCACCTTTGCTGGTGTGGCCAAAGGAACATCGCTGTAGGCCCGGTAGCCACCAACCAGGCAGTGTGTCTCCCCATGCCGGCCCAACTGCGTTTCTCCACACCCGCGGTACAGGACATGGTAGTGACCAGGTGTAGGAGGAGAAACGGGAGCCACTGCTGCTGCAAAGAAAATCAGAACTGATCAGTCACTTCTGCTGTGCACAGTCTCCTGCCAGAATTTCCCTCTCTCATGTCTCTCCCAGTTTCTGGCTGAAGACCTTTAATCTACCTGACATCCAAAACACAGCCTTGGCCCATCACCTCTATGAGTCCCTAAGGAAGGGACCGTGGCTGCAAAAGCCCTCCCTAGAGCCTACGGCTGCAGCGGATGAGGAAGTCTCTTCACCGTTTCCAGGGAAAACAGTAGATAGAACCCGAAAGTAATGGCAATCATGATCCTCTCCATCTCTCCTTCCACAACAGAGAAAACATTTCTTGCAGTCTGTCACTTCTGAGGCTTTAATGGAAGTGTCCTTCAAGTTTTGGAAAAAGAATAATCTAATATAAATTGGTTAAGAACCACTCCCAGCTTGGCAACCCCTCTTGGGCCCCCACTTATCCTGCCTGTTTCAGCCACACTGAACTCTAGCCCTCTGATACTTTTATGTAGATCAGAACAAGGCCAAATACTGAGGCAGAGTGATCAGGAGACTCAGAACTGGGTTCTGGGTACCAAGTCTAGGCTCACATCAACCCAGCCTCCTGGGACACCATCTCCTCAGCCCTCCAGTCTCATTAGCACTTCATCACACCCCTTGGTTCTTCCGGTCTTCCCATCAATGTGGCACCACCCTGTCCCCTAGTACTCAACAATTCAGTATGGGATGTGTTTGAGGGGACCGATATAGACATCTACATGACAGCACAGAGGTGCCTGGGTTTGAAGGTGCGGTTCAAGAGTGGCCCTCTTCCTCAAACTGCTCCATTTACCATTTGCCAACAAAAATGCACTTGTCTTTTGCTAAGAGGCCAGTCAGGAAAGGGTCTAAATGGAAGCATCCTGTAGCCCAAAGGGGAAGGCTACATTTATAAAGCTCAGAGCCGTCCTGCACACTTGTCCAGGGATGACCTTTCACTTGTCCTCAGCAGTGAGCACTGTGGGTCACTGAAGGTTTCCCAGGTCACTGTTATTACTTACATCTGGGTAAGTGCTCAGGTGTACGTAGTTGGCAAGCCCCGCAGGAACATGTGTCAGCCAGGGGAGGTTGTGTGTATACCATACCTCCTGTAGAGATGCCCAGTCTGGGTGCACCTGCTGCACTGCCCCCCCCCCCAGGGAACAGAGCACAGGTTAGAGTACACATACACTATCTGGTCACACATTCTCTCTCAGACAACCAAAGAGATTGGTATCTGGTGGAGAATTGGTAGAGAAGTTTCTCTGAGAGCAGCACATGTCCATAGTTACGTTGCCATGGAAACTGTGAGAATACCTGTGAGGGCATCACTACCCAGTGAGGTCATATATGGAACCTTTGATTTGAGGGGCAGGCTTCAGGAGGAGGGGTAGTTTTGTGGAGAAGAACAGGGTGGAGGCAGTGATACTCTGCCTGGTCCCTCACCCCTGGGCCTCCCCACCCATGCCCTAGTCTAGTAGACATCCCATGTGAGGCGTGCCATGGGCTGGCACAGCCCCAGGGGCCACAGGAGGGCAAGAGAGACCCACATTCTGAGATTGGCTTGAGAGGCAAGGTTAATGTAAGAGACAGCTAGGTTGTATGGCACTGACCCTAAGAGGCAGAGATTTGTGTGGACTGGGGAATCAGGGAAGGCTCCTTGGCAGTAGGCCTGAAGGACAAGTGAGATTTGGACCCATGGGGAAGAGAGGGAAGACATTCCAGTTTGGAAGAATAAAAGCAAAGACACACTCTTCTCGACCTTGTCCTGCCCCAAATATAAATTCATAGCACCCTCACATTTTTACAACTGAGGACTTAAAAAAAACAAGAGCTTAAGGGGCCTACCCAGTGTTACACAGGTAGTGCAGAGGTGTTTTGCTCAATGGTTAGGTTCATTTGGGGGCTCCGGATTTACAGCTGATAGGAATGTGAGGACAAGCTCATGCCATGTCAAACATTTCCAAGTGATACTGAGAGAGATGTTGAAGATGCAAAATGAGGGTGCTGAATGACCTCACAAAGTGGGAATGGTGGGCCCATTTTAACATGAAATTGAAAATAAATTCATGACAAAAGGACATAATACAAAATGACACCATAATCATAACACTCCCCTCTCCCCTGGAAGTAAAATTCATTAGAATCCTCTCTTTCTCTACCATGAAAGGATGAGATAAAGACTCAGCAGCAGCTCCCATGAAAAACATGGTCAACAGTGTGAAGAGGTGTTTCTAAGACGATTTGGTCCGACTCAGAGAAGGAAAGAGACAACTCTGCCCTTAGCCTGATCAGGCCCACAGGAAGGAAAGACATTTTGGGCTGCCTTTGATAGTGTGTCAATGAGAGAGAACCTTCTTTAGGAGGGGACTCCCTGTTGCCGACCTTGAAAAAGCAAAGATGGGACATTCGTTTACTGGGGCTGTTGCAGAGGCGATGTGCCCAGGAGGTAGAGACTGCTTCGACTACCATTTTAGAAGTTGTGCCACCCTGGTTGAAAACCACAGCACCTTCTATTCCTAAACTGCTTGAATCAGCGGGTGCACATTAGGACAGACGAAGTCAGGCCCCATTGGAGCAGACTGCCTTTGGGAGTGGTAGAATATAAAATGTGAAGTGGAATGCTCTGGAGGAGCTTTGTCATGGCAGGTGGGCCAGCATGAGACCATTCAGATTCTCCAAGGCTCCAGAGATTACTTGGCTGGGAGCATCCCTCTGATGTGGTGGGGGGACTCCTACCTTAACAGGACCTGGCTGGGCACCTGGGGGAGGCAAAATAAATGGTTTATTAACTTACAAGAGTGAGAGACTCACCTGTGGGGTTCCACAAAAGCACTTAAAAAGACTTGTACCTGGATTCTTGAGCTAACCCTAAGAAAACTTATCTAGATGTGGAGTAGGGCTCAGGAAGCTGCACTTTTAATAAGCTTCCTGGGCAGTCCCACCACAGTGGTCCATAGAGAGAATGACCAAATTATTGTGTATTCTCGGTTGCTTTGGGGAGTCAAAGTGGGCAGTATGAGAAACTGCAGCAGGCATACGTATAAACAGGGAATATTCAAGGCAAACAGAGGTGTTTAGTTATTCTATGCATGAATCAGATTTGAGGAAAGCTAGCCTGCTGGTTAAAGAACACAACCCTTGTGACAGACAGACCAGATTCTGTCCTACTTACTTGTGTGATTTTGACCAAGTTCTTTTATCCTTCTGACTGTTTCTTCATATGGAAAAGAGCTATGGCCGTACATTTAACACAATATTCGCTTTTGGCAAAAGTTGCTCTGGGTCCATTTGTGCTCTCTGCAACGTAATCCTTTACAGTGCGCAAGCATTTTTAAGTTGTTTGGTGAAGTACTACACTTGACTTTTAACTGTTCATTACTTCGGGCAAAGCTTATGTAGTGCTGCAGAGACTAGAACCTATGCAGAGATAGTGAGAGGATGTTATAAGCTTATTCTGCCGGTTTATGAAAAACTTTTAACCTTTTCTCCTCTTCCTCCACCTGCCACCAAGAGATGAGAAAGAAGGCAGAGCCTGGAAATGCACACCAAGCAATACTTCTGTGTCAGTTTGGCTTTTATCCCTCTACCAGTATTTCCCATAGAGATTTCACCCAAAGTGCCTAAGCTTGCCATGGCCATTGTTGTGAAGAAAGTTTCTCTCTATTGCTAGTCACATCCCCTTTTCCTTCTCCTGGGGGGTGCTAAATGGATGTTTGGGGGCAGGAAATAAAATTTAAACTAAAACATAAAAAAAAAAAACAAATTGTTCAAGTGTTCTTTTTTTTTTTTTTTTTGCATCTTTATTGCGGTATAATTGCTTTACAATGGTGTGTTAGTTTCTGCTTTATACCAAAGTGAATCAGTTTTACATATACATATGTTCCCATATTTCATCCCTCTTGCATCTCCCTCCCTCCCACCCTCCCTATCCCACCCCTCTAGGTGGTCACAAAGCACTGAGCTGATTTCCCTGTGCTATGCGATTGCTTCCCTCTAGCTGTCTATTTTACATTTGGTAGTGTACATATGTCCATGCTACTCTCTCACTTTGTCACGGCTTACCCTTCCCCCTACCTATATCCTCAAGTCCATTCTCTAGTAGGTCTGTGTCTTTATTCCTGTCTTACCCCTAGGCTCTTCATGACATTTTTTTTTCTTAAATTCCATATATATGTGTTAGCATACGGTATTTGTCTTTCTCTTTCTGACTTACTTCACTCTGTATGACAGACTCTAGGTCCATCCACCTCATTAAAAATAGCTCAATTTCGTTTCTTTTTATGGCTGAGTAATATTCCACTGTATATATGTGCCACATCTCCTTTATGCATTCATCCGACGATGGACAATTAGGTTGTTTCCATCTCCTGGCTATTGTAAATAGAGCTGCAATGAACATTTTGGTACATGACTCTTTTTGAATTATGGTTTTCTCAGGGTATATGCCCAGCAGTGGGATTGCTGGGTCATATGGTGGTTCTATTTGTAGGTTTTTAAGGAACCTCCATACTGTTCGCCATAGTGGCTGTACCAATTCACATTCCCACCAACAGTGCAAGAGGGTTCCCTTTTCTCCACACCCTCTCCAGCATTTATTGTTTGTAGATTTTTTGATCATGGCCTTTCTGACCGGTGTGAGATGATATCTCACTGTAGTTTTGATTTTCATTTCTCTAATGATTAACGATGTTGAGCATTTTTTCATCTATTTCTTGGCAGTCTGTATATCTTCTTTGGAGAAATGTGTATTTATGTTTTCTGCCCATTTTTGGATTGGGTTTTTTGTTTTTTGTTATTGAGCTGCACGAGCTGCTTGTAAATTTTGGAGATTAATCCTTTGTCAGTTGCTTCATTTGCAAATATTTTCTCCCATTCTGAGGGTTGTCTTTTGGTCTTGTTTATGGTTTTCTTTGCTGTGCATAAGCTTTGAAGTTTCATTAGGTCCCATATGTTTATTTTTGTTTTTATTTCCATTTGTCTAGGAGGTGGGTCGAAAAGGATCTTGCTGTGATTTATGTCATAGAGTGTTCTGCCTATGTTTTCCTCTAAGAGTTTGATAGTTTCTGGCCTTACATTTAGGTCTTTAATCCATTTTGAGCTTATTTTTGTGTATGGTGTTAGAGAGTGATCTAATCTCATACTTTGACATGTACCTGTCCAGTTTCCCAGCACCACTTATTGAAGAGGCTGTCCTTTCTCCACTGTACATTCCTGCCTCCTTTAACAAAGAGAAGGTAACCATATGAGTGTGGGTTTATCTCTGGGCTTTCTATCCTGTTCCATTGATCTATCTTTCTGTTTTTGTGCCAGTACCATACTGTCTTGATTACTGTAGCTGTGTAGTATAGTCTGAAGTCAGGGAACCTGATTCCTCCAGCTCCATTTTTCGTTCTCAAGATTGCTTTGGCTATTCGGGGTCTTTTGTGTTTCCATACAAATTGTGAAATTTTTTGTTCTAGTTCTGTGAAAAATGCCAGTGGTAGTTTGATAGGGATTGCATTGAATCTGTAGATTGCTTTGGGTAGTAGAGTCATTTTCACAATGTTGATTCTTCCAATCCAGGGATATGGTATATCTCTCCATCTTTTTGTATCATCTTTAATTTCTTTCATCAGTGTCTTATAATATTCTGCATACAGGTCTTTTGACTCCTTAGGTAGGTTTATTCCTAGATATTTTATTCTTTTGGTTGCAATGGTAAATGGGAGTGTTTTCTTGATTTCACTTTCAGATTTTTCATCATTAGTGTATAGGAATGCCAGAGATTTCGGTGCATTAATTTTGTATCCTGCTAGTTTACCAAATTCATTGATTAGCTCTAGTAGTTTTCTGGTAGCATCTTTAGGATTCTCTATGTATAGTATCATGTCATCTGCAAACAGTGACAGCTTTACTTCTTCTTTTCAGATTTGGATTACTTTTATTTCCTTTTCTTCTCTGATTGCTGTGGCTAAAACTTCCAAAACTATGTTGAATAAGAGTGGTGAGAGTGGGCAACCTTGTCTTGTTCCTGATATTAGTGGAAATGTTTTCAGTTTTTCACCTTTGAAGATGATGTTGGCGGTGAGTTTGTCATATATGGCCTTTATTATGTTGAGGAAAGTTCCCTCTATGACTACTTTCTGCAGGGTTTTTATCAAAAATGGGTGTTGAATTTTGTCAAAAGCTTTCTCTGCATCTATTGAGATGACCATATGCATTTTCTCCTTCAATTTGTTAATATGGTGTATAACATTGATTGATTTGCATATACTGAAGAATCCTTGCATTCCTGGAATAAACCCCACTTGATCATGGTGTATGATCCTTTTAATGTGCTGTTGGATTCTGTTTGCTAGTATTTTGTTGAGGATTTTTGCATCTATGTTCATCAGTGATATTGGCCTATAGTTTTCTTTCTTTGTGACAACCATGTCTGCTTTTGTTATCAGGGTGATGGTGGCCTCGTAGACTGAGTTTGGGAGTGTTCCTCCTTCTGCTATATTTTAGAAGAGTTTGAGAAGGATAGGTGTTAGCTCTTCTCTAAATGTTTGATAAAATTCGCCTGTGAAGCCATCTGGTCTGGGCTTTTGTTTGTTGGAAGACTTTTAATCACAGTTTCAATTACAGTGCTTTTGATTGGACTGTTCATATTTTCTATTTCTTCCTGATTCAGTCTCAGAATGTTGGGCATTTCTAAGAATTTGTCCATTTCCTCCAGGTTGTCCATTTTATTGGCATAGAGTTGCTTGTAATAATCTCTCATCATCTTTTGTATTTCTGCAGTGTCAGTTGTTACTTCTCCTTTTTCATTTCTAATTCTATTGATTTGAGTCTTCTCCCTTTTTTTCTTGATGAGTCTGGCTAATGGTTTATCAATTTTGTTTATCTTCTCAAAGGAACAGCTTTTAGTTTTATTGATCTTTGCTGTCATTTGCTTCATTTCTTTTTCATTTATTTCTGATCTGATCTTTATGATTTGTTTCCTTCTGCTAACTTTTGGAGTTTTTTTGTTCTGCTTTCTCTAATTGCTTTAGGTGCAAGGTTAGGTTGCTTATTTGAGATGTTTCCTGTTTCTTAAGGTACAATTGTATTGCTATAAACTTCCCTCTTAGAACTGCTTTTGCTGCATCCCATAGGTTTTCGGTCATCGTGTCTCCATTGTCATTTGTTTCTAGGTATTTTTTTATTTCCTCTTTGATTTCTTCAGTGAACACTACGTTATTAAGTAGTGTATTGTTTAGCCTTCATGCGTTTGTATTATTTACAGATATTTTCCTGTAATTGATATCTAGTCTCATAGTGTTGTGGTTGGAAAAGATACTTGATACAATTTCAATTTCCTTAAATTTACCAAGGCTTGATTTGTGACCCAAGATATGCTCTATCCTGAAGAATATTCCATAAGCACTTGAGAAAAATGTGTATTCTGTTGTTTTTGGATGGAATGTCCTATAAGTATCAATTAAGTCCATCTTGTTTAATGTATCATTTAAAGCTTGTGTTTCCTTATTTATTTTCATTTTGGATGATCTGTCCATTGGAGAAAGTGGGGTGTTAAAGTCCCCTACTATGAATGTGTTACTGTTGATTTCCCCTTTTATGGCTGTTAGTATTTGCCTTATGTATTGAGGTGCTCCTATGTTGGGTGCATAAATATTTACAATTGTTATATCTTCTTCTTGGATTGATCCTTTGATCATTGTGTAGTGTCCTTCTTTGTCTCTTCTAATAGTCTTTATTTTAAAGTCTATTTTGTCTGATATGAGAATTGCTACTCCAGGTTTCTTCTGATTTCCATTTGCATGGAATATCTTTTTTCATCCTCTCGCTTTCAGTCTGTATGTGTTTCTAGGTTTGAAGTGGGTCTCTTGTAGACAGCATATATATGGGTCTTGTTTTTGTATCCATTCAGCCAGTCTGTGTCTTTTGGTGGGAGTATTTAATCCATTTACATTTAAGGTAATTATCGATATGTATTCCCATTTACTTAATTGTTTTGGGTTTGTTATTATAGATCTTTTCCTTCTCTTGTGTTTCTTGCCTAAAGAAGATCCTTTAGCATTTGTTGTAAAGCTGGTTTGGTGGTGCTGAACTCTCTCAGCTTTTGCTTGTCTGTAAAGGTTTTAATTTCTCCATCAAATCTGAATGAGATCCTTCCTGGATATAGTAATCTTGGTTGTAGGTTTTTCTCCTTCATCACTTTAAATATGTCCTGCCACTCCCTTCTGGCTTGCAGAGTTTCTGCTGAAAGATCAGCTGTTAACCTTATGGGGATTCCCTTGTGTGTTACTTGTTGTTTTTCCCTTGCTGCTTTTAATATGTTTTCTTTGTATTTAATTTTTGACAGTTTGATTAATATGTGTCTTGGCATGTTTCTCCTTGGATTTATCCTGTATGGGACGCTCTGCGCTTCCTAAGCTTGATTAACTATTTTCTTTCCCATATTAGGGAAATTTTCAACTATAATCTCTTCAAATATTTTCTCAGTCCCTTTCTTTTTCCCTTCTTCTTCTGGAACCCCTATAATTAGAATGTTGGTGTGTTTAATGTTGTCTCAGAGGTCTCTGAGACTGTCCTCAGTTATTCTCATTCTATTTTCTTTATTCTGCTCTGCAGTAGTTATTTCCACTGCTTTATCTTCCAGGTCACTTATCCGTTCTTCTGCCTCAGTTATTCTGGTATTGATCCCTTCTAGAGTACTTTTAATTTCATTTATTGTGTTGTTGATCATTGCTTGTTTCATCTTTAGTTCTTCTAGGTCTTTGTTAAATGTTTCTTGCATTTTCTCTCTTCTATTGCCAAGATTTTGGATCATCTTAACTATCATTATTCTGAATCTTTTTCAGGTAGACTCCCTATTTCCTCTTCATTTGTTAGGCCTGGTGGGTTTTTATCTTGCTCCTTCATCTGCGGTGTGTTTTTCTGTCTTCTCATTTTGCTTATCTTACTGTGTTTGGGGTCTCCTTTTTGCAGGCTGCACGTTCGTAGTTCCCGTTATTTTTGGCGTCTTTCCCCAGTGGCTAAAGTTGGTTCGGTGGGTGTGTAGGCTTCCTGGTGGAGGGGACTAGTGCCTGTGTTCTGGTGGATGAGGCTGGACCTTTTCTTTCTGGTGGGCAGGTCCACATCTGGTGGTGTGTTTTGGGGTGTTTGTGGACTTATTATGATTTTAGGCAGCCTCTCTGCTAATGGGTGGGGTTGTGTTCCTGTTTTGCTAGTTGTTTGGCATAGGGTGTCCAGCACTGTAGCTTGCTGGTCGTTGAGTGAAGCTGGGTCTTGGTGTTGAGATGGAGATCTCTGGGAGATTCTTGCCATTTGATATTACGTGGAGCTGGGAGGTCCCTTGTGGACCAGTGTCCTAAAGTTGGCTCTCCCACCTCAGAGGCACAGCACTGATTCCTGGCTGCAGCAACAAGAGCCTTTCATCCACACGGCTCAGAATAAAAGGGAGAAAAAGTAGAAAGAAAAAAAGAAGGAGTATAAAATAAAATATATTAAGGTAAAATAAAATGAAGTTATTAAAATAAAAAAAAATAATTATTAAAATTTTTTTTTTAAGTTAAAAAAAAAAAAGGACAGATAGAACCCTAGGACAAATGGTGAAAGCAAAGTTATACAGGCAAAATCTCACACAGAAACATACAGATACACACTCACAAAAAGAGGAAAAGGGGAAAGAATAATATATCTTGCTCTCAAAGTCCACTTCCTCAATTTGGCATGATTTGTTGTCTATTCAGGTATTCCACAGATGCTGGGTACATCAAGTTGATTATGGAGATTTAATCAGCTGCTCCTGAGGCTGCTGGGAGAGATTTCCCTTTTTCTTCTTTGTTCACACAGCTCCCAGGGTTCAGCTTTGGATTTGGCCCCGCCTCTGCGTGTAGGTCGCTGGAGGGCGTCTGTTCTTCGCTCAGACAGGACGGGGTTAAAGGAGCCGCTGATTCGGGGGCTCTGGCTCGCTCAGGCCCGGGAGAGGGAGGGGCACGGAGTGCGGGGCAAGCCTGCAGCGGTAGAGGGCGGCGTGACGTTGCAGCAGCCTGAGGCGCGCCGTGCGTACTCCCGGGGAAGTGGCCCCTGGATCCTGGGACCCTGGCAGTGGCGGGTTGCACAGTCTCCCCCGAAGGGGGGTGTGGATAGTGACCTGTGGTCACACACAGGCTTCTTGGTGGCGGCAGCAGCAGCCTTAGCATCTCACGCACGTCTCTGGGGTCCGCGCTTTTAGCCGCGGCTCACAGCCGTCTCTGGAGCTCCTTTAAGCAGCGCTCTTAATCCCCTCTCCTCGCTCACCAGCAAACAAAGAAGGAAGAAAAAGTCTCTTGCCTCTTCGGCAGGTCCAGACTTTTTCCCAGACTCCCTCCCGGCTAGCAGTGGTGCACTAACCCCTTCAGGCTGTGTTCACGCCGCCAACCCCAGTCCTCTCCCTGCATCCGACCGAAGCCGGATCCTCAGCTCCCAGGGCCTCCCGCCCCCGGCAGGTGAGCAGACAAGCCTCGGGCTGGTGAGTGCTGGTTGGCACCGATACTCTGTGTGGAAATCTCTCGGCTTTGCCCTCTGCACCCCTGTTGCTGTGCCCTCCTCCGCGGCTTCGGAGCTCTCCCTCTCCACCACCCGCAGTATCCGCCTGCAAAGAGCCTTCCTAGTGTGTGGAAACCTTTCCTCTTTCACGGCTCCCTCCCACTGGTGCAGGTGCGTCCCTATCCTTTTGTCTCTGTTTATTCTTTTTTCTTTTGCCATACCCAGGTACGTGGGGAGTTTCTTGCCTTTTGGGAGGTCTGAGGTCTTCTGCCAGCGTTCAGTAGGTGTTCTATAGGAGCAGTTCCACGTGTAGATATATTTCTGATGTATCTGTGTGGAGGAAGGTGATTTCCGCGTCTTACTCTTCCGCCATCTTCCCATACTCAGATTTTTTAATCGAACAATTGTTTTTTGATGTCAACGTGTGTTTTGATTTGTTGTGTATTTTTTTTTTTAAAGTATGTAGCCATTTTTTCCTTTTCTTTTTTCTCGGTACGCAGGCCTCTCACTGCTGTGGCCTCTTCCGTTGCAGAGCACAGGCTCCAGACGCGCGTGCTCAGCGGCCATGGCTCACGGGCCCAGCTGCTCCGCAGAATGCGGAATCCTCCCGGACCGGGGCACGAACCCGTGTCCCCTGCATCGGCAGGCGGACTCTCAACCACTGCACCACCAGGGAAGCCCCATTTTTTCCTTTTCTGTTTAACCGCAGTTGTCTTTTTCACTTTTAAAAGTTGCCAAAGGTAGCAGAGGTGGAAAACACCTGAAAAGGGGCATTACTTTAAAGTCTCCTCAAATAAAAGTATTATTTGTAGTTTGTGAAAAATGTTGTTAGTGGCACACACTGTGTCTTTTTGTTATAGAGTGCTGCTTTTTCTTTGTATCACGTTATTTTGCATTTCATCCACGATTAAAATCAGGATGAATTTGTGGTAAGGCCCACTCCCATGACTCTTTCCACCTTCACTCAAACCAGTAGACACTGCAGTTTCTTTTCAAAATGTGTTATTAGGTGAGAGATATAGTTTTTCATATTAAAAAAAACATGCTAAAAAGAAGCAATCTTCAGGGTGTTTTACTGAGCATCCAAACCCTTGGAGTTTTTCTGCCACTTGCTTTCTGTCTTTCTACCCATTTCCTTGTATTTCAAATTTTCTTCCTAGGTCTTTTGTAGTTTGTAATCTGTTCTAGGAGAATTTTCTATGGAAGAACAGAAAAAAAATTCCATAAAAGAAGAGTAGGGGCAAAATCTTCTCTTTTTTCTTTGCTTTTAAATTGTTTATGTTATCATTAACACTTTCTTACAGTTCAAATGTGGTTAAGGAGCTTGAAGTATATTTACAGCTGGGCAAAAGGTCAAAGGAAGGAGGAATAAAACTATGAAATATTGGAAATATTATGATATACTGCAATGATTATTTTGATAACTTGAGCACTGAAAGTAATTATACCTTTTAAGATAAGAGGCAGCTAATTTAAAATTAATTATAAACATATGAATATATGTGATAACTAATTGGCTTGTATGAAATATGGAAAATGTGTGCAATTGTGAAGAAATAATAGCAATGAGATTAGAATTGGCCCAAAGTGCATTACTGAGCAGGGAAATACAGTCATGAGGGAGAACAAGCAATCCCAATAAGAGTTAAAGTAATTTAAACATCTATGATAAAAAAAACTACTATATGAGGCAAACTGTTTAAACATCAGAGTAGCTAGTTACACTAGAGACATATAAATGATCCACGAATTAAGTATATTCCTCAGAATAACACAAAATGAATCCATTTCAATGATAGAACAAAACATCAACTGAAATTATGTGAATTTTAGACATACCCAGGAAAGGCAGTATAATACACATATACAAAGTAATTTGTAACTGAAATGGCACAATGTTCTCAAAGTTAAAACTATGTAGACATAGAAAAAGGACACTTATGTTTGCTGTGTGACTAAATTATGCAGATAACTTTTATAGTATTCTCTATTTAAAAAATTGTGAGGTAGAAGAAACAAAACAGACTGTAGTCTGAGATAGAATCTCTTCTGTAGTTGTTATACTTTAAAAATCTAGTATGTGCTGGGTATTGCACAGAACTGAGGTTTCTAAAAATTAGATTCTGTTCTTAACTAGCTATCCCTTTCAAAGGACAAAGCAAGGCCAAGGGAGATTTTACACTTAATGTAGGAGAATGGCTCAAAGACCCAGGAAAGAATGCCAGTGAACATGACCGGACTGGTATACAGACCTCCTTTGTCTAGAGGATTTTGATATAAATGGCCTAGGAAAAGGCCAGCCAAAAGGCTTACTGTGCTTACTTCGACCCTAGAGGCCAAACTTAATTTTGAATATTACTGTCTTCAAGTTGAGGAACTGTCAGCATGTTCCTAGACATGAGCAAAGCACAACGAAAGAGTAGTTTGCATATGTTTATGTATGTGTGTGTATATGGGTAGGGGCAACAAAAAAGGGAGTGATAGAGGTGTAATGGAGACAGAGAGAAACTGGGAGAGAGAGAGAGAGAGAGACAGACAGAAAGAGAGGCAGCACGTAAACTGGATATTTACCCATTTGCCATAAAGATGTATTCCAGGCCTCCTTCTTTCTCTACTTTTCTAGGAGTTGGGATTTGCAAAATATAGTCATACTAAGACCTTAGCTGTATGCTTTAAATGTTCTTGTGATCAAGCATAGCAATTCTTCCTTTACAGAGTAAGGCAAGAAAGGAATAGGAGAGAAGACTGAGCCCCTTCAAGAGGTCAACAGATAAATTTGTCATTTCTGTTTACAAATGAGGAAGCCAACAGAGTTTTGTAATTTCCATTTGCCGACAAAAGAAACAAACAAACAAAAACCAAGTATTTATTCTTAGGTACTTGTTATGGACTGAATGTTTGTGTCCCTACCCCACCAAATTCGTATGCTGAAATCTAATCTCCAGTGTATTTGGATGTGGGGCTTTTGGGGGGCAATTAGATCACGGAGATGGAACCCTTATAAATGGAATTAGTGCCCTTATAAGAAGAGACCAGAGAGCTAGCTAAATCTCTTTTTAAAGCTAAATGCCTTGTGAGGGCACAGAGAGAAGTTGGCAGCCTGCAAATTGGAGTAGGGTTCTTATCAGGAACCCTATTATGCTGGCACTGTGTTCTTGGACTTCCAGCCTCCAGAACTGTGTGAAATAAATTTCTGTTGTTTATAAACCAGGCAGTATATGTTACTTTGTCATAGTAGCCCAAACTGCCTAAGACAGTTCTTATTCAAGACTTGCCTTATATCCAAGATTATCTATATATCTATGTGTGTGTGTGTGTATATATATATATATATATATATATATATATATAATTTGTGGAAATAGAATATACTATTGATCAAAATAGAAACTTGTGGAAGTTTTGGTCAACAAATATTTACTGCATGTCTACAATGCTGAATATTAATTTAGAACTGGGATGATGTTGGGAAATAATTCTCTATGGGTTTCTTGTGTTTCTGCATATCTTACCAGTAGAGGCACTGACAGATATTGTTCCAGACTATCTCGTCAAGAATGTTTGTACAGCGAATAGCCTTCGAAGATAAGTAGTGCCTCCCTCCAGAACAAAAGGAAGGTTTGGTTGTATAATCAAAGGAATGATTTCCTCTGGGGGCAAAGGGCAGATTTGCTTGCACCTCATTGTAAGATTTAAATTCTTAATCTTGGAGTTCCTCATCTATGATGCAAATTTACCATGTGCACATCATCCACTTGGGGCACATTGCATTGTTCCTGTGGAATTTGAGAGGCAAGGGGAATTGGTGTGAACATGAGCTTATGCTCCTTGCTGTGCAGTGATTCAATGTCTTTGAACCAGGAGTCTTCTGTCTTCTGTCACACTCCATGAAACTGTGGCAGGCAAACTTGTTAAATAGCAGATAGGACAAAATCTCAGATCCTTCATAAGTAATAACAGTAGAATAATCAAGGCAGCACCCTCTTCCTGTAGCTTAAATTATAATTGAAAGTTGACAGTTCTAATTGGAGGTTCATGATTGACAAAAACAACTAAATAATCAGTAATTGCACTTCAGATGAGAGCTTGAAAAGACATTTAATGGATGAGTGCTATGAAAAAATAAAGCAGGTAGTGCTTGACTTCTGGAGTGGCAGAGTAAGGACCTCCAAGTACATACTCCTCCATAGAAGTAATGAGAACACTGGCAAAAACTGTCAAAATCAATATTTTCAGAACCCTGAAAATTAACCAATGGCTTGCAACAACCCAGGGAATGATTATCCAAGAAAAATGGTTGAATCTTGAAATGAAGAGCAAGACTTGTAGGGCTTTAACCTGCTCTATCCCCCTGTCCTTAACTCTGTGGTAGTCTTGAAAATGGAACAGCCTTACAACTACTATAGCTGGAAAGCCACCAATCTAGCAGCAACTTTTGAGGGAGCAGAATCAATTTAAAGTATCCCAAAAGCCCCCCACACATAGAATTATTACTCTTTGACTTACCTGGCAGGTCTATGATAAGCTCTATTCTCATGTCTTGATATGATCTGACAGAGTCCTTACCTTGTATGAACAAGCCTATCTACAGGGAAATTTTCAAGAAAAATTAATGACAATTGTTTAATGTCAATCTGTCTGAAGTAACGTTACTGGTTGGGGTTAAAAAGGAGTTCACCAAACAACCTAAAAGGAAAAACTGGGGAATAAGATGTCAAAACGTTGCAGGAAGGGGAACCCCTACCAGGGCCTGAGAGTGGGCTCTTGTCTAACACTCAGAAATGAATTGTCTGAGGAGACACATGTGCTGACAAAACAAGAGACTTTAGTATAGGAAAGGGGCACCGGGCAGAGAGCAGTAGGGTAGGGGAAACTAGGAGAACTGCTTTGCCATGTGGCTTGCAGTCTCAGGTTTTATGGTAGTAGGGTTACTTTCTGGGTTGCCTCTGGCCAATCATCTTGCTTGGCTCATAGTCTGACTCAGGGTCCTACCTGGTGGCACGAGCGTCTCTCAGCCAAGATGGATTCCAGCATGAAGTATTCTGGGAGGTTGGCTGTCTCCTCCCTCTTTTGACCCCTCCCGAATTCTCCCGGTTAATTTTCAGCACCGTGTTCCTTATCTGGATCTCCTGTTGTGAGACAACTCAGGTAACTGGCCCTGGCCAAAGTGGGTGGTTTCAGTCAGTGATCTCCTAACAACCAGAGGCTTTGAAAAACTTCAATATATTTCGGGAAAATGAGAAGATCACTTTGTATGCATAGGCCTGTGCACACAAAGGCTGTGTACATGCTGGGGAAGGCCCCAGAAGGCCCTAAGCTCTCCTTTCATCTGACCTGGTAATTCTGCAAAAGCAGAAGTGAAGTCTAAGGTGGAGTTAGAAAATGTCTGCCTAAAAGTTAAAGGCATGCCCCATACACATAGAGAGACCCTTGGTGAAAGTTGCAATATTTAAAGATATTTAAAGAAATCTGTTCAATCATTAGCTGACCATTAGCTAATTGAGTAGTGACTTCAGTGACCAAACAGGAAAGTAATATATACATTATAGAATTAGTACAAGAGTGGAAGTTCTGATTTCCAAAACTGATACATTAATGAAACTCTAAAGCTTTCAATACAAATTATGAGACATGTAAAATAACGAGAAAGTATGGTGCTCACACAGGAAAAAAGTAGTCAACAAGAAGCTATAATATATATGTTAAAAAAAAAAACTAAAGGGAAAGCATATATAAAGAATTAAAGGAAAGAATGAGAACAATGTGTGACCAAATAGAGAACACCCACCTGCAGCGCTCTCTAGGCTTCCTGTTCGACCTAAGAGGGAGAAAAACCACTGAAATTCATAGGCAGGGACACAGACTCACCAAAAGACCAAGACCTTACCATACAGCCATAGAACATTTCCTCTCCCACACACCTTACCACCACATCATTAAAACTCCTGTATAATAACAGGAAATACAAGTGAAAGAACTGCATGTCTCAGACCTTATTTAAGAAGTATCTGAGGAAACCTGAAGATTACAGGAGTGACAAAAACAAGGATATCAGAGGAAATTTTAACCTCTCACTCCTACAGCTACAGCAAGCAGTAAGCACAACCTAAATCCCAGTCAGGTAAACATAAAACCTCACACTAGAGGCCAATTTATCTCAGTTCCTTTTACCCAGTACATCATTTCCAGCCTTTAACAAAAATTACAAGAAGTACTACAAGACAAAAAACAAACAAACAACAACAATAAAAAACACAGCATGATAAGATGAGCAAATATCAGAACTAGACTCATATTTGGCAGAGATGTTGGTATTATCAGACAGGGAATTTAAAATAACTAATAAATATGGTAAGGGCTCTAATGGGAAAAGTGGACAACATGCAAAGATGGATGCATAATGTAAGCAGACAGATGGAAACTCTAAGGAAGAATCAAAAGGAAATGCTAGAAGTCAAAAACACTGTAACAGAAATGAAGTGTGCCTTTGATAGACTCATCAATAGACTGGACACAGCTGAGGAAAGTATCAGCAAGTTTGAAGAAATGTCAACAGAAACTTTCAAAATTTAAATGCAAAGAGAAAAAATAATGAAAAAGACAGAACAGAATATGCAAGAGCTGAGGGACAATTACAAAAGGTGTAACCTATGCATAATGGGAATACCAGATGGCAGAGGAAGAAAGGGATGGAAGAAATGTTTGAAGCAATAATGACTGAGAACTTCCTGACATTAATGATAGACACCACACCACAAATCCAGGAAACTCAGAACAGAAAGAAGAATAAATTAAAAAAAAAAAAAGCTAGGCATATTATATTCAAACTTCATAAAATTAAAGACAGAGAAAATCTTCAAAGAAGCAAAAGAGAAAAACACCTTACCTATAGAAGGACAAGATAAGACTTATATAGAACTTTTATTCAGAAACCATGCAAGCAAGAAGAGACTGGAGTGAAATATTTAAACTTTTGAGAGAAAGAACCCAAAGATCTAGAATTCTGTACCCAGAAAAATTATCCTACAAAAATGAAAGAGAAATGATTTTCACAGAAAAAAAAAATTGGGGAAATTTGTAGCCAATAAACCTGCCTTGAAAGAAATGGTAAATGAAGTTCTTCAGAAAGAAGGAAAATGATTAAGGTCTGAAACTTGTATCTATATAAAGAAAGAAAGAGCAGCAAAGAAATATGAGGTCATGTTGGTAATTTGAAATCAGCCACAATGGAAGTATGTACATTTTCATGTTACTAATCAGCCATGCAGCTGCAATTAACATTCCCAAATAGTTTGTTAAACAATTACCAAACCCCCAAGTGATATAAGCCTTATTTCTTTTTTTTAAAAGGTGATCATCTTTCAGGACAAAACATGATGAGCTAATAATTTTACTTCAGAGTCTGATTTTATCAGTCCTGTTACTGGGACTCCATCTCCAAATTATGGCAATAGGTAATGGGTTGCCATATTTATAATTCAGTAATCAGTTTCTGCTTTTTTCCTCAGTCTTAAGTTTTAATATGTTATTGGCTTTGTTATAATTATTGTAATTGCTTTTCTTATTTTCCTCCTCCTTCATCTATTTCTTATTTTTGTATTTTTCTTTTATTATTGTTTCTTCAATAGACAGTGGTATATATGTGGAGATACAGTATCAGGGACTGTCAGCTATACACATTTTTAAAACAGAATTTCTCCCTATATCTTTTTTATCTAAAAAATACATTCACATTGTACAAACATCAGAAACCATAAACTATAGTGAATATATTCCTCTTTTGCTCCCAGTCTCTGCCCAATTAATTTCTATCCTCTCTTTCCAACAGGTAACTCTTATTATTACTTGTTTTTTGCTTCCTACACACTTCATATAATTTTTTAAAATGTGTGTACTGGCAAGTGCAAATATCTATTTTTTTCTCTCCCTTTTAAAACACGCATCCTAAATGCTATATTGGATACCACGTACCTTGCTTTTTCACTTACTATATCTTGAGATATTTCCATATAAGTACATTAAAAGTTTATGTTTTGTACATCTACATAGTTTTTAATTGTATGGATAAAGCGTAAACTACTACTCCTATAGTTTTCCTTCTCAGTAATTGACACTATCTTTTCATTTGCTAGAGTCAGACACTTTAGTGTCATATTTGACTCCTCTCTTTCAAATTCCACATCCAATTCTTCCACAATTCTTGTTGGCTCTACGTTCAAAATACATTCTGCATCAATTCTTTTCTTACTAATTTCACCAATTCTACTTCTATCCCAAGCTATCACTGTATTCCTTGACATCTTTGAGTATCACAGAGCCCCAGAGGCTTACCTGTGAGTTCCTCTGCTTTTGCTAATATGCTCCATGCTCAGTGGGAAAGACTTCACACCCAGGTAGTTCCCCTGTTAACCAGACCAGCAGTACCACATCTGGATCTGAACCTAATATATTTTACTCCTCTGTCAGTCTGCAAAATTATTCAGACAAACCAATCACATCCTCAAGATGTGAACTGGGATGGGGGTGGTCCACTTGTCTCTGGTTACTACAAAGCCTGCCTTCAACAGCCCCTGCTTATTCACTCTTATCCCAAGTGTAACTCTTGTGTTGCCCTGCATAGTGTGTGGAATCCTCCTCTCCCAGGTTATGAGTATGTTTAACTAATAAACTGCTGTCAATCTCATCTGTTCAGAGTTGAATGTCATATCTTCAGCCATTTTGTACTATTTAGGGTATGGGACTCATCCTTCACCGGGGGCATGAATAGGCTGTAGTGAGAACAATCACCATCTAGTTTAGTTTTCTCTTTCATAACTATCACATTCCCCTCCCGAAGTCTATTTTCAATACTGCAATCAGTGTGTTGAAAACATGAGTAATATTTTTTTTTTTTTTTTTTTTTGCAGTATGCGGGCCTCTCACTGTTGTGGCCTCTCCCGTTGCGGAGCACAGGCTCCGGATGCGCAGGCTCAGCGGCCATGGCTCACGGGCCCAGCCGCTCTGTGGCATGTGGGATCTTCCCGGACTGGGGCACGAACCCATGTCCCCTGCATCGGCAGGCAGACTCTTAACCACTGCGCCACCAGGGAAGCCCGTATGAGTAATATCTTGAAAACCCTCTACTCTAACCCATCCAATGGCTTCCCATCTTGTAGAGTAAAAGCTCAAGTCCAAACAGAGCTTACAAAGCCGTACATATTCTAGGCACGCTATTGATCATTGACCCACTCACCTACAGCTCCTGTTCCCATTCAATCTGATCCAGACACACTTGCCCCGTGCTGTTCCTTCTTGGTATGTTTCCAAAGATGGGCCAGTGGCAGCAGGCCATTGAGCTCGATAGAAACCACAGCAGTTGTTTAGATCTTAGATCAATAGACTATTTTTTTTTTTTTTTAGGGAGGAGTATTTTATCACTGATATTGTTTACACTTGTCAGTTCATGAAGATAATAAACATTTAATCAGTCTTATTATTGATTTAAGATTTTCTGTAGACAGTGCACACCTTATTGACTACAACCATGGTGAACTACTTTCACTGACCACACCGTCCTTTGCTATGCCTCTGTTTGCATCTTAGGGTGTTTGCACTGGTTATTCCCTTTACCTGAAATCTCTCCTCTGAGTTTCATATGGCTTATATATTCACTTTTATCAGGCCTTTACTCAGATGCCATTTTCTTATTAAGGCCTCTGTTACTACTGTGTTTAAAATGGAAATCTTATTCCCATTCTTTATGTGATTGACATGAAATAGGAAAGGTTTCAAATTCAGAATAAAATGTTTTGTAAATATTTGTTTTCTCAAAATTCAGTTTAGTTTTATTCTACAGCCCCAATTTTATATCCACTTCTAAGAAATCATAAAAGACAAGCATTTTTATAAAACATTTGTGTTAAATCCAAATGGCTGTCAATTTACTTACATACTTCATTAGACACAAGTTAACCTTCAGACCTTTAACTTTAGAAATGGAGCTGAGATGAGAATATGTGAAGAATAAGGTATGCTTTGCCTCTCCTTCAAGAATTTTGATGCCACTTTCTATTATGGAAACTCCCAGAATATATTGATAATGATAATTATGATGATAATAATTGAGTTAGTTACCATAGGCTAGATACATTTTTATATACTTTATTGAATTATTATAATAATTCCATGAGACTGGTATTATTATGTCCCTATTATAGATGAGAAAAATGAGACCAGAGTTATAAAGTCATTTAACTAAGGTCACCCAGCTGGTAATTGGCTATTAGGGTTTTCACATAGGTCTACTTCCATCAAAAGCCCTTGCTCTTAATTAGAGCACTATGCATCCCCTTCGTGGAAGCAAACATACCAGAAGACCAAAAGGCTTGTGTCAATAATATTAGAATATTATGATGGAATAAATGAGAAAACATCTATATTCGGTTTAAGGTGGAAAAACAAAATGTAACATCTTTTGTTCATAGATTTGGGACTAGCAGTGCAGGGGTCTGTGAACTGCAGTCTATTTATTGATGATATGACCTACAAATGTTAGTCATTTGACAGGTAGAAATACAGCTCCTGATCCAATGTTAATGTAATAAATTTAAATGCTACTAAACATTACTTTGGTAACTGCAAACCAAAGGTCTGCAGTCATTTGCATGAAATGTATAAATAAGCGTTTTGAATCACATGTTGTCACAAGCATAAATTCAGTTTACTCTTTCTAAAAGCCAGAACTTGGCTATGAACATTAAAGATGACTTGTATGACCATGTTAATCTTTCCACCTCATATTTCAATTTTTATGGGAACTTTATTACTAAACAATATATCTCCATGCTCTCCTTTTGTAGCACTACTGCCCATTACTTGCCTAAACTATACTCTGTCATTACTTTTAGCAGTTTTATGCCTCGTATACTGTACAGCCTGTGATAATTGTCTTTCTAATAAATTCTTCATCACTTTCAATATAATCATCTTCATTGCAGCTTCATTAATCTCCTTTCATTCAAAGATCCAGGGAGGCAGCATCCCGCTGAGTAAAAGGTTTTAAAAAACTTAATTGGGCCACAGGAACCTGCTTCTGGGCTTTAGTCAGTGTCATGAAATATTGCAGTTACTAATATAATACTGGTGGCTTTTGAATAACAGATTAATTAGGAACATCCTTATGTAGAGAAATAAATGGAGTATTCATGACATGATTTTCACTGCAACAATAAAATGCAAAAACTCAATACTCAACCAAGTTTAAACCTAACCTTGTTACCTTGATTTGTGCAGGTTTCTGAGACTCAGAAACACACTTCTGCAAGAACCTCTTCATTTGAAATTAACTCATATACCTGTGGCTCCATCTACTACAGTAATTGAAGGTAATGTACTCACAGGTTTTGCCTTATATCTCAGCTACCCTAGTTAATTATGGTCATTGTTTGAGGCAGAATCCCTCATCATCTAAACTGTGTGTGAACTGAGAGCCAACACTCCTCTTTCTTTTCCTTCAGGGAGTATCTTGATGATGTTTGGGGAGAAGGCCAAGACTACCATAATCTAAGAGACAAATGTTCTGAAATTATTGACTGTCATAATGGGAAGTGTGATAGTATCTCCAGCTCTAAATTAGAAAATCCATGAAGAAGAAAGAAATTCCATTGATAGGGGAAAAGCTAGGAGTGGGTAGGTAGTGGCAAATCAGATGTGATAATATTTGGGGGTAAACCCAAACTGACCAAATGATAAAGGGGATTTTTCAGTAAAAAAAATCAATGCATGGTATGGATATATACTGAGTTTTAATGTCTGCTTAAGAGGTGACTTGGTAAGGAAAATCCCATTTAGATTTTGTAGGGCTTAACTAAGGCTTAAATAAGAATTTAAAACTAAGAATTTTAAGAATCTAACTAAAAGAGAACTTTAGCCAATTAGGCTATTATGTTGTAATTTTAAAATGTGAGTGTGACACCAGCAGTCAATCTGATAAGTAAATCATGGCATAGTTATGCATAGAATACTATAAAAATGAGAATGAACAAATGATATCTCTGTACAAGAATATGGATGAAGATCACAAATGTACTGCTGACCAAAAGGAGCCAGACCTGAAAAAAGATATACTATATTATTCCATTCATATAAAGTTCAAAACCAGGCAACGCTGATTGACTCCTTCAGCCCCAGCTCCTGGAAACTGCTTATCTGTTTTCAACCCCTATACAGTAGTTTTGTCTTCTATAAAATGTCATACAAATAGAATCACATAGTACTTAAAGTTTTGTATCTGGCTCCTCTCACCTACAATAGTGTTTTTGAGGTTGATCCATATTGTTGCATATATCAGTAGTTTGGTTCTATTTATTGCTCATTTAACTCTGTCTCATTGCTGAGAATCTTATCGGATGGATGAGCCATGAGTTATTTGTCTATATATTTACCTGTTGATGGACGTTTGGCTTCATTCAAGATTTTGGCTACTATGAATAAATCTGCTCTAAACATTTGTGGGGACCTGTGTTTTTAGTTTTCTTTGGTAAATACCCAGGGCTTAGATTGCTGGATCATATGTTTAACTTTTATTTATTTATTTATGGCTGCACTGCTTGTCTTGTGGGGTCTTAGTTCCCCGACCAGGGTTTGAACCCATGCCCTTGGCAGTGAAAGTGCAAAGTCCTAACCACTGGACCTCTGGGGAATTCCCTATGTCTCTCTTTAGAAGAAACAGCCAAACTCTTTCCCAAAGTGTTACATTTTGCATTTCCACCAGAAATGTATGTGTTCCAGTGGCACTTCATCTTTGTAAACTCTTTGTATCACTTGTTTTTCCTTTGTGTGTTTGTTTTTTTAAGCTATTTTAGAAGCTGTGTAGTGGTATCTTATTGTGGTTTCAATGGAAATTTTCTTAATGAGTAAAATTATTTTAAGCATATTTTCAGGCGATTATCTGCCACTCACATTTCTTCTTCGGTGAAATATCTGCTGAAATATTTTACCCATTTAAAAAATTGTGTTGTTTGTTTATTATTGTGGTAAATGTTTATATATTTTAAATCAAAGTTATTTAATAGATAGATATATGTTTTGTAAATATTTTCTCCCAGTAAGTGTCTTATCTTTCCATTTTCTTAACAGTGGTCTTTCAAAGATCAGAATTTTCAAATTTTATTAAGTTCAACTTACCAACAAATTATTTTTATTATTTATTAGTAAAGTATATGATCCATTTCAAGTTAGTTTTTTATATGGTAAAAAAGTAAGTGTTGATGGTTATTTTATTTATCTTATTTTTTGCATATGGATGTCTAATTGTTCCAGCACAGTTTTTGGAAAGACTACCCTTGCTCCCTCGAATTAGTTTGATATCTTTGTCAAAACCAATTGACTATACACACATTGGTCTACTTGGAAACTATTCTATTCCATTGTTTGATGTATATAACCTATTGCATTTTCTTGATCATTTTAACTTCATGGCAAGTTTTGAGATCAACTAGTGTGTGTCCTCAAACTTCTCTTTTAGAAATATTTTACCTATTTTAAGTATTTCTTCAAAAAAATGTTATATGGGATTTTGATTGATATTTCTTTGAATCCATAGATACACTTAGAAAGAGTTCACATGTAAACAATGTCTTCCAACCCATGAATATAGTATCTCTCTTCACCTCTGTAAGTCTTTAATTTCTCTCATCAAGATTTTGCAGATTTTGGTATAAAAAGTTTTGCATATATTTTGTTATCCTTAACTATTTCAGGTATTTGACATTGCTGTAAATGGCATTTTAAAATTTAATTTACAAATTGTTCATAGTTAGTATATAGATATGCATTTGTTTTTTGTGTATTCACCTTGTTTCCTCTCACCTTTCTAAACCACTTAGTAATTCTAGTAGCTGTTTTTGTAGATTCTTTGGAATTTTTTTCTATAGATAATAATATCATCTTTAAATAAAAAGACAGTTCTATTTCTTCCTTTCCAATTCCTATGTTTATACTTTCTCATTTTTCTGTTTTATTGAATTGTCTAGGACCTATAGTAAAATGTTGAATAGGAGTGGTGAAAGTGGACATCTTTGTCCCTTTTCTTATCCTAGGGAAAAGGGATTCACTTGTTTACTAGTAAGCAAATAGTAATAACTAGAGCAGCTTAATGCTATGACTGCAGAATTGAATAGCTCCAATAGGGACCCCCAAAGTCTAAGATATTTACTTCCTGACACATTATAGGAAAAGTGTGTTGATCTTACGGCCACAGTGTTGTTCACAGTACAGGCATACCTTAGAAATATTGTGTGTTTTGTTCCAGACCACTACAATAAAGTGAACATTGCAGTAAAGTAAGTCACAAAATTGTTGGTTTCCCAGTGCATGTAAAAATTATGTTTATACTATATTGTAGCTTATTACATATGTAATAGCATTATGTCTAAAAAAATGTACACACCTTAATTAAAAAATACTTTATTGCTAAAAAATGCTAGCCATCATTTGAGCCTTTAGCAAGTCATGGTAGTAACACCAAAGATCACTGATCACATATCACCATAACAAATATAACAATAATGAAAAAGTTTGAAATATTGTGATAATTACTAAAATGTGACAGAGACATGAAGTGAGCAAATGCTGTTGGAAAAATAGTCTCAATAGACTTGCTTGATTCAGGGTTGCCATAAAACTGCATCATCTGAGAAGTGCAATAAAATGAGGAGCAAAATTTAATGTCTGTGGGATCAGTAGTGATGCCCCATGTTCATTCCTGATGTTAATTGGTGTATTCTCTCTCTTTCTCTTTGGTCAGTCTATATAAGGATTCATCAGTTTTTTATAAGACAACATTTTGTTTTACTGATTTTCTTTTTTTGTTATATTTTCAAGTTCATTGGCTTGTACTCTTTATTATTTCCTTCTGTTTAGTTTGGGTTTAATTTGCTTTTCTTTAATTTCAAAATATTTGAAGATTTTTTCAGTTATCTTTCTGTTATTGATTTCTTATTTAAGTATTTTGTGGTCAGAAAATCTTCTTTCTTTGAGTTTGATTGTTTGAAATTTATTTTATGGGCTAGAATTTAGCCTACCTTGGTCAATGTTCCATGTGAAAAGTTGTATTATATTGTTCTTAGGTAGTTGCCTTATAAATGTCAATTAGGTCAATTTCACAATAGCAGTGTTCAGATCTTCTACAATCTTACTGATTTTCTGCATATGTTGTATAACAATTACTAAAAAAAAAAGGGTTGAACTTTTCAATTAACATTGTGGATTTGCCTGTTTCTACTTTTAGAGCTATCAGTATATGTTTTATATACCTTAGAGTTCTTTTGTTAGGGGCAGAGGCAGATTATGTGCTTCTGATGAATTATCTCCTTTATCATGTTGTAATGTTCATCTTTACATCTGATAACATTCCTAGTTTTGAAATATATATATATATTTAAATATATATACACACACACTTTTTAAAGAGGAAACAAAGCTATTTACAGTTTATTTTGAAAGTCTAATTTTAATCCAGACTGAACAAACAAGCAGAAAAGTGAGAAAGTTAAATTTATTAGCAGAAACAAATGTACCAAATGTAAAACAATGAGTTAGTCACAGAACTATTTACATATATATTTACAAGCAATCCTTTTGTACATTAAGTTTTACTTTTAGTTAGTTGGAAAAATATTTTTGACATTAGGTAAAAATATTACTTAGATAGGGCTGAGGTGGTATCACATTATAGTAAAAGTATACATATATTTCTTTTTACACTCAATGTAGTTATACCTTTATGTTTGTATTCCTTTCTTGTAATCAGCAAAGAGTGAAGTCTTGACATGGCAATCTCTGCCTTTAAATTGGTTTGTGTCAACCTTTATATTTAATAAAATCATCCATATTGTTAGATTTAAGTCTCCCATCTTGCTAGTTACTTTCTGAATCTTCCAACTGTTCTTACTTTCCCCCTTCTTTCCCTTCCTTATTTTGAATTAAGAATTTTTTTTTTTACTATTCTATTTTATCTCCACCACTGGTTCATTAGATTTATTTATTTATTTATTTAGTGGTTGTTCCAGAGTTTCCAATATGCATCTTTATCTTATCAAATGATATACCACTTCACGTATACTATGAATATACTTATATTTCCTTCATTTAATCCATTGTACCAATTTTGCCATACATCTTGCTTCTAAGTATATTGTAAACCTCAGAATAAATGGTTAGCAGTTTACCTGTACACAACAAATTATTTTAAACTGATTAAAAATCAGAAATTAAGTAATTCATTTTAAAAAATCATTTCTAGTGTTCTTCATTTATTTGTGTTAATTCAACTTTTTCAACTGGTATCATAATTATTTTGTCTAAAGAACTTTAATTTTTTTTTATTACAAATCCACTTGCAATGGCTTCTCTCAGATTTTTCTTGTCTAAAATATTTTATTCTACCCTAAGTTTTAAAGTTTTTTTTTCCCATTGGGTATAGAATCTTTGGCTAAACATTTTTTGTTTGTTTGTTTTCTTTAAACACTTTAAAGTATCACTCCATTATCTTCTGACTTGTGTGGTTTCTGACAAGGATTCTTAGCTTTTACCTTTGTTCATCTTTGTGTAATATTTCTTTCTTTTCTGGCTGCTTTCAGGATTTCCTCTTGATCTTTGATTTGACTCTGGATGTGTGTGTGTGTGTGTGTGTGTGTGTGTGTGTGTGTGTGTGTGTTTATCCTACTTTTGGGGTTCTCTGAGGTTCTTGGATGGTTGATGTCTTCCATTAATTTTGGAAAATTCACAGCTCTCTTCAAATATTTCTTCTGGCCCATTTTCTGTCTCTTCTCCTGGAACTCTAATTTCTTGTAAGTCAGATCATTTGTTTTTGTCTCAGAGCTCTTCAGGTCTATTTCTCTCTCCTCTGTCTCTTTATTTTTCATTTTGGTTAATTTCCATTGTTGCATCTTCATGTAACAATGTGTGTTCACTTAACTGTGTTCACTTTTCTCATAAATCTGCCAAAGGAATTCTTTATCTCTGATTTAGATAAATTTAGATGAATTTTACAAATTCCTAGCATTTCCATTTAACTTTTATTTTATAGTTTCCAACTCTGCTGAAACTCATCATACATTCATGCATGTTGTTCATCTTTTCTACTAAAACATTATATTTTTAGTTTTAATTATTATTATTAATTATTTTAATTGCTCTTTTTCTGTTTTTGAAAATAATTATTGTGCTAACATATATTTAATACATAAAATTTTGTAGTAATAGTTATTTTAATGTCATCTGATAATTCCAACATCTGTGTCATTACTGAGTCTACCTTTGGTGATTGCTTTATCACTAGATGATGGGTCATTATATTCTGGCTTTTTAAAAATTTTACACTTGCATTGTATGTAGAATGACTGTGGAGACAAATAAATATTATTTATGATTTGATATGGACAAGCTTTTTTTTAGGTTCTGTGTGATTTAATTCTATGTAATCAGTAGTTGAACTTGGTTTGAGTTTGATTGTTGCTATTTTTACCCAGAATCCATCACAGGATTCAAATTCCTTCAGTGGTAGTGTTAAAAGATAAACTGAGACATATTAAAAATTTTAAGAGTCTATTTTGAGCAAAAATCAATTAAAATCAGGTAGCACCAAGTCAGAAGTAGTGAGTGCTCCACTTACAGGAGCTCCGGAGAGACTTTGATATAGAAAAGGCAGAAGCAAAGCAATAAAATTATTGATTGACTATAGATGAAAGCCTAGTTTAACAACTTTGAGACATTTACAGACTTAGATTTTTGTTTGCTTAGGTAAGCTATTGTGGCATTAGAGTCAACCTAGCCTAATGGCCTCCTCGTTTAATTAAACAGTGGCTTGCTACTACCTTACATTTAGTGAGGGTCGTTTGGTGCCAGAGGATTCTCTCAGTGTTCCCTCTCTATCCTCTGTTTTCTGTGGTTCCCCAAGACTGACTGCCCTGCAGAAGGGTCTCTCCTTTCTGACAGGTAGGTAGGTCTTTAGTCTTTTAACTTGGTCCTAGAATCCTCGTGGGGGAGGAGGGCTTCTTGGTTCATGTTGTCATCTCTGTCTTAGGCAGTGACTGTGTGCTTAGGCTTTTTCAGAATTCCTATATTCCCCTTCTTTCACAAGGCAGCCACACTGTGCCTTGTCTTTGTGATCTGTGGGAATCTTGGGTGAGGCAGTTTCTGCCCTTTCACAAGTGGTAGCAGGTATCTGCTCTGTAATGTATTTATAATGTCAGGATTCTAAGCCCAAGAGGTTTTCTGCCCCTCCTCCAGTGACATACAGTTTCTATTTTTGCCCTTCCCCAGAAGCAGTGGATCTTTGCTTGGTTCTTGAGAGTGGGAAGGAGATTTCCCTATTTCCTATCTCTCCCCAAAGTGCAGATACATATATTTGCTTCAACCATGTTGCATGGTCCTAAGGACAAGAAGATATAATATTGCCCCTCCTCCAATGATTTAAGTCTTTTCCTTCCCATAGTAGGAGGGTTCTGGGAAAGGGGAGGGAGTGTGATTTTCCCTAGTGGTAGTTGATCATCTTTTGCATGCCTATTGAGAATTTTTAAAAGGCATTACCTGAGACACTACATTCTCTCTTTTAAAATGTTTTGACATAAAAATATTAATATTTTAACTATTTTAAATAACTTCTTAGTCTGTATTAATATTCCAGCTTGGGAAGGGGCATTATCTCATTTATTTATTTTACTCAAACTGGCAAAATTTTGTGTATCTTATTAATTTATGCAAAGAAAACCTTTTTCATTTTATTGTTGCCTTATATTGAATTATTTCCCTGTTTTGTTTCTGTAATTTCTACTCCTGTCGTATCACTCCCTTCCTTCTACTACTATAGATCAGCGTGGTTGTATTTTCTGAACTTAAGTTAGATACATTATTGATGTTTCTCTTTTTTTTTCTAATATAAGCATTTAAGCAATGCGTTTACTTCTAAGTACCATATTAGTTGCCTCCACAGTTTTTCTTTGTTTTATTCTTTTCCTTTTCTTTCCCTTTTTTACTCTTTATTTTGAGATATGACATACAAACAGTGTGCTGCTGAACTTTTAAGTGTATAGCACTCCCTCAAATCACTTTATAAGAATCAATGTCTTAGGCTCTGCTTCCATAGAATCCAAATTAACACAGTTCATGTCTAGAGTTAACTGACATCTCTTCCTAAATAATACAATGACTTTGAATGCTTTAACTCCTATAATTTTCTTCTCACTTATATTGTCAAATATTTAGTTCTACCTTATTTTATGAATTCCCTATATTCAAAATTACTGTTACCATGTTATAAAGTAAATGTATGTTTAGATTTACACAGATGTTTACCAATTTCTTTACTCATTAAACTTCTGTAATATTACAACTTCCTCCTGGAATTATTTTCCTCTGTCTGAAATTTCATTCTTCAGAAATCCTCTTGATAAGGCCTCTTATTGGTGAATTTTCTGTTTTTGCTTCCCTGAAAGGGTCTTTATTTTCACATTCTTTCTTTAATGACAGTTCACCTCAGTGGACTGTAAGATATACTTAGAATTTATCCTTTCCTTACATTTTTTTTTGCGGTACGCGGGCCTCTCACTGTTGTGGTCTCTCCCACTGCGGAGCACAGGCTCCGGACACGCAGGCTCAGTGGCCATGGCTCACGAGCCCAGCCGCTCCGTGGCATGTGGGATCTCCCCAGGCCGGGGCACAAACCCGTGTCCCCTGCATCGGCAGGCAGACTCTCAACCACTGCGCCACCAGGGAAGCCCTCCTTTCCTTACATTTTGAAGATATTTTCTTCATTGTGTTGTAGCTGCTATTATTGCTATTGAGAAGCTACCATTGTTATTATTTGTGGTAATCTAGTAGTTTTAGGCTTCTTGTTAAAACTTCTTTTTATCTTTTCTGCCCTTATTATTCATATGCCCATGTGTTTTTGTTTTTGTTTTTGTTTTGTTTTGTTTTTTCTTGGAATTTATTTGGTTTCCTGACTTGAAAGATACCTGTCTTTTCTCAATTCTGGAAAATTCTCAACCATAATATGATTTAAATTCAGCCTAACCTTCTCTCTCTGTTCTCTTCTCTGGAACATCAATTAAACTTCAACTTTTTTACTATTCTCCATATATTTTAACCTCTATTTTTTTCCCATCTCATTGTCTAAGTCTTCGTAATTTCTTTAAATTTACTACACTTGAATTGTGCTTCCAGTTAAGTAATTTTTCCTTATGCTTTATATGATCTGCTATTTCACTTGTCAATACTACAGTTTCATTAATTATATTTTTACGTCCTAGAAAGATAAGTTTATTCTTTTTCAAATTTTATCAAATCTTTATTTGATAGTATTCATTCAGCAAATTTGCCTACTAAGCCACGTACTTTTTAGGCACTTGGGATATTTTAATGAAAAATAAAAAGAGAAAAAAACCCCAAGATCTTTGTCCATATGAAGCATAGTGGGACAAGGCAGGCAGTAAACAATAGATATAAGTAAGTCCTTTGGAGGCTAGAAGTGTTACATAAGAGAAAATGCACAGAAAAGCCTGAGTATGGTGTAGGATATTGGTGGTGCTGTGGTGGAAACTTGTTATCATTTTAAAATGGGTGGCAATGGAAGGTGTCATTAAGAAGGTGAAGTTTGAGCAAGATTCTAAAGATATGAGGAATTGAAAATGTGGATACCTGGGAGAAGAAAGTTCCAAGCAGAAGTGTTAGCCAATGCAAAGTTACTAAAATGGGGTCAACAAAAGCAAGGAGGCCAGTGTGGCTGGAGCATGTATGTGAGGGAGAGCTGGTAGGGGAGGTAATGGTGGTGAGATCATGTGGGGTCTTGTAGGCCATTGTGCGGACTTCAAGTTTATTCTGAAGTCCTCACAAACAAAACAATACAAAAGCAGTTTTTCTAGTCTTTGCTTTACGTGAGGGTCCTGACTTTGTGTGATCTGCATTCTCGTTATAGACTTTGGATAGGCCTAAGGCTTTGTCTTCTGGATCTTGGACTTTTTAATGTTCAATCCCATTGCTTCTGGGAATTAACAAGCACCGCCAGAAAACACATGGCTAGAATTTCAGTTTCATACACTGGTTTCTATTTCTTCTTAATTTTTATCCCTAAGGGATTTTCCTTATTTTTGTATCAGTTTAGCAATGCCTTTTAAAAGATGTTTACTCCATTTTATTCTTGTTGTTATTAAGAGGTCTTTTAAGACATTTAGTCTGCTATATGGGAAGAAACACGACCATAGAAGTTATTTTAAATATTAAAGGGAAGTCAAAAATATAATAAACACATTTTAAACATAAAAATTAAAGTAAAAAAAACAAAATGCTAGAGCTATAAATGGTGAAATCAAATGCAGATTAAATGTTTTTATTTATAAAATAAAAGAAACAAAATATATAATTCATCAAAACAAATTGTAGAAAGATTAGAATAAATATGTAATAACATTAATGGAATTAAATCTTAAGTATTAAAACTGAAAAGGAAAAGTGCTCAATATAATTCCAGTATGGAAAGGAAACATTGCTATAAGATAAGGTTATGAAATTAATTTTATCTATAAACATAGCTAAACATACCTTTGTAGTTTAAAGTCTCTATACTGGGGTTAAACTCCCGAGTTTAAACCCCTGCTCATTCATATTTCTGTCTGTGTGCACTTTAAAAAGCACTAATTACTTTGTGGTTCAGTTTCCTAATAGCGAAAATATCATTTTCAACCTCATAACTTGTTTAGGAGAATGAATGAGACAATATTTAGAAAGGAAACAGCCCAATTAGTAGCACATAGTAAATGTTCAGTAAATGTTAGACATTGGTTTTATCATTAATTAACTTAGAAAATGAGAAAGAAGTAAATTTTGGCAACAAAATTCAGGGATTCATGCTTCTATGTGGAGTTAGACACATTTGTACCAGGTCTGAAACAGGAGCAGATAACCAGCTGGCTTTCTGCACTAATTTCCCAGTTGAAAGGGCCCTGCTGGTGAGTCCCTGAGGTTTACCAATAGTGGCAGGCAGACCAATTGGGAAGCTTCAATGGTATGATGCAATTTTCTCTTTAAATTCTGACAGGACTGAAAGGATGGAGAATGTTATAAAATCCTTTGTTCCCTGTACTTCTGGCATTCTGTTGATCTTGTTTACCTCTCTGCATCAAAGCCAGTAGGATAAGGGGCTTTTGCAGTTTTCCTTGCGCTGAAACACTTGTTTACTCAAAGAAGAACTTCAGATGTTCTTTGGCAAAGTATTCAAAAGACACACATTGCAATGACCTCTCATTGAACTAATGCTACTCCTTGGTCAGTCAGCTGCATTTGTTGATTCCTCCATTCATTACCTTGGAGAAGCATTTCTGTGGTCACTGGAATGTGATGATGAACACTTTCTGTGCCTAAAATTTTGGTGGCCCTTTCTTCCCAGTTAGTTATGCAAGTGAACATTGATCTTTGTTCTCTCTTCAGGTCTTAATTTTATATATTCATTGAATCTACTTTCACTATCTACCAGTTTGTAGATTTCTGGCATTATTATATGATAGCATTTGCAGTGTGGTAGAGTTATATTCTGTGTCAAAAGCAGTTATTTACTCTAGCTTACATTTCCACAGAATAGCAATATGACAAATGAACAACGTTGTCAAGGAGAAATTTTTAAAAAGCAAAATAACAATTCTATCTCTTTAAAGTTCACTTTACAATTTTCTTTCTGGTTACCCCATGCTAATCTATATGTTTAAATGCAGCTGCCCCCTGCTACAGAAATCTTTTCTCTATATATTTGTTAATGGAAGCTCTAACAGTTAGAAAAAAATAAAAGCAAAACTTTATTAAGATATGAAACATCATTATGAACTAGAAGTCAACAGTTTTAGGTTAAAAAACATTAAGATATACTAACATGCAAAAAGTGAAATTGGCTACTGTTTGATAATAATTCTGATTGGAGGTGAACTGTTTTAGTTTAAGTTGGAATCTATATATATTTGTAAATAATATCATTCCTATGAGAATTTGCTACCATGTAACTGTTAATAGAAGGTAGAGTTTACTGAAAATGTAAGTTTGATGCATTTTTTATACTGGGAGTTTCTCATTTAAAAAAAACCCTTACTCCTCCCCATCCCCCCAAAAAAATCTCTCTCTCCTCTTTCCCTTTCTGGGTATCTCCCTAGATAGTCCTTGATCTTCCCAATGAAATGTATTAACATGACTGGTTACTCTTGTGATTTTTCATTTCCATTTCCTCAACTCCTACTCCTTATTTTAATCCCAATCTTGTTCCTTTTCCTATTAATCCAGCAAAATAGCTCTTGCTGAGGTCACCAATGATCTTCAGAGCACTGATTCCTTGGGCCACTTTTTCAGGTTACATTGTATGTGACCTCTCAGCAGCATTCAACATTGTTGACTACTCCCTTCTTCCTGAGAGACTATTTGACTTCCCTGACACCAAACTCTCTAGATTTTCCTCCTCCTCTCTGGCTGTTCCTTCTATATTTCTACTCTCTCTCCTTTACAGATGCATCTTCTTCTAAGCCAGAAATATATGGAGTTCCATAGGTAGATGCCTCTACATTTGTCTTCTCAGCCTATATCTCTTTTCTGAGCTCCAGACTCATGTATTCTATGATGGCTCCTTGAAATCTTCTCATAGATTTCTCAAAGGCATTGCAAACTCATTATATTCAAAATACATTCATGGTCTTCTTTTCCTACTCCTAACCTGATTCTTTTCTGTTGACCCCAATCTGGGTGAATGCCCCACAGTCCATTCAGTAGCAAAAAATCCAAAAACAAGGATTCATCCACAACACTTCCATCTCCCTACATCCTTTCTTTAATCTATTTGCAAGTTCTTTTGATTTTACTTTGTAACTATCTCTCAAATCTGATAAAATTTCTCCATCCCCTCCAATATCTCACTAATCCAAGCTGCAATAATTCTTTTCCTAAATGGTTACTGATGTATCTGCGGAAGTGCCTCCACTTAGTGTTTCCAATTCCATATTTACTCTGAAGCTAAAGTAACATTTTATAAATGTAAATTTTATCATAATAGTCTCCTCCATACCAACTGGCAATCCTTCAACAGCTCATCATTAATCTTGGTACAAAGCTAAAAGTTATGAAATTTGGCCAAGAAGTACTCTATCCTGTCTGCTAGTGATTCTTCCAGGTTTATCTTCCATTTGTTCCTCCAGGAACTCTCTCTTATTTTATACTTACTAACAAAACAAGATATCACTTAATATTGGAAACAAGCAAAATACCTAAAAAGCATAGTTTATTCTTTGCCAAGCAAGGGTGAGTTGCAATTTCAAAGCACAGTGTCTCTTAAGGAAAATGCTGATCTTATAGGGTTTTAGGAAACAAGGAGTTCTGGAAGTGGAGAATTTTCAGAAGCATAAATCTTTAGGCATTGGCTGACTGTCAGCTGTGGAAACATGCTTTCTGATTGTGGCTGCCGCTGATTGACTTTCTGAAGTGTAAGCACTAGAGACTGTTGCTGATTGGCTTTCAGAAAAGTGTCCCTGTTGCTGATTGGTTGGTGTTCAGAGACATTGTTGCTGAAACAAAGGCATGATCACAGTTGGATTGGGATAGATTTAAAGTCAGTTCCTGTTGGTTAATAATTCACAGCTTGGGACAATGGCCAGAGAACAGTCATTTTTTGAATTTGGAGAATAGAAAGTTTTTATTTTTAGCATATGATTTATTCTGCCCCATATCTATTGCATATGCTAATGCTTCTTCCTGGAAGTTTCTTCCTATTTCTTTCTCACTTCTCATTATAAACAAATTGCCTGAGAAATTACAAGACTTTTCCTTTATGGTCATAGAATGGTTGCCTGACCCTGAAGCCCTCCAGTTGTTTTCCTTCCAAAAAGAAAAATGAAGATGGGGAAGAAACAGAACAAGAAGACTTCTGTGTACACCTCTTTGTCCTGCACTATGTCATATGGTTTATTCTCTTGCTGAAAGGAAAGATGGTGATTTAGATTGTTAGCTTTTTCATCCTCTATAATGAAGTCAGACAAGGGAGAAAGGGCTGGAAATAGAAATTGAGTCAGGTAACCTACAATGACTACCACATGAGATAAAGCAGTTAATAGAGCAAGAGAGATTTTTTCCACAGGAAGCTGAAGGACATTAAATCTTGTCCATGTAACTGCAACTTTAAGTCTGTTAAGAGGGTGGCTCCTAATGTGTGTGTAAGTGTGAGAGACTGACTGATGACATTCATTTTGACATGAAGTAATCACAGGCAGAATTAATTTTTATACTATGTCCCGTAGATAAATCTGAGCAATACTTACTATGGTGGAATGAAACAAACAAAACTTAACCGAGAATCTCAAACAGTCAAAAATAACTTGTTATTCCATGTAACTTAGAATCTTGGGAACAAGATGTGAGAGCTGACAATTGTTGAGAGTTTCAATGTATAAGACACAACTCTAAAAGTTTTGTAAGTATTTAACTTTATAAATCCTAAAAACCAGCCTATGAGATATGTACTATTGCTATTCTCTTATAAAAATGAATAAACTCAGATACAGAAAGGTTAGATAATCTGCCAAAGTCACATAGCTAGTAAGTGTGAATCCAGGATTTGAATCCAGTTGTGCGACAGACAGAGATACCCAGATTTACAGGAATAAAGAAAAAAAATTTGTGTAATATGTCTAAGTAGCAAATGACCACAGACAGTTCCCCAGAATTTTCCACAGCCCAGTGTGGCCCATAAGCTTCAGAAAGTGTGCTGTGTTGCTGTGAATGTCCCAGAAATCACTGAGAGAAAACAGCCTCAGAATAAAAATCTGGAAGGAGTTTGGGACAACACAGCATTGATTAGTGGACTGAGGCACAGATGCATACACAGACATCTTAGAAGACACCTTACAAAGATAAAGAGTTGACCCCTTGAACTGCTCAGGGGTTAGAGGGACCCACCCTCTTCATAGTCGAAAATCCGTGCATAATTTATATTTGGCCCTCCCTTGTGAGGTTCCTCTCTATCTGCAGTTACCCATTAGTGGAACAACCAACTGTAGTATTTACTATTCAAAAAAAAATCCGATTATAAGCAGATCCCTGCAGTTCAAATGGTTGTTCAAGGTTCAACTGTATATATATATTCATAAGTATAAGATACTTCTGCTCCAACACCTTGACAGTCTGTCCCTCCACAATGTCCATCTAACAGATATAACAGAAATGATGGGAGGAGGGAATACTGAAATGACTAAGATAACATTTTTAATACTTAAAACTTAAAGGTTTTCTAATAACTGAATACAGCATTAGTTTTCATATTGATAATGAAATTAATCAAAATAAAATAAGCTAAAAAATTAGCTATTCAATAGTCATAGCCAAATTTCAATTTCTCAATAGCAACATGACAACTAGTGGCTACTATATTGGAAACACAGATATAGGGTGTTTCTGTCATTGCCCAATGACTCCTGGCCTCTCACTAGTATTTATCACATTATATTGTTAGCTTGTCTCTGAACTTTTGTTCATAATTTCCTCTTTAATTATGACAATTTCTCCAATTCCTATTCCTGGCAAATGTTGTCCCTTTTTATTTTCAAATATGAAAATATTTTCATTTTTTCTCATCAGGTGGAAAAAGGTTTATTTGAAAAAAAGGACTCAGCTTTGTGTGCTTGTCTCATCACAAAGACACAAAACCTGTGCTACAAATGAATAAACTGAAACTGACGGAGATCATGTAATTTGTATGGGTTTTGATAACTAGAACACAGAATGCAAGAGGGGCTATTTATGTTAATGTGTATATTTTTCCATTTGAAGAAATCTTTTTTGGATATGTTGTGTGGCAAAACCATTTTTATGATTAATAATCAGTACTAAACAAAAAAGAACAGAAACTAATTTCATTTAAATACTATACTAAAAAATAGTTAACTGAATCTTCCTTGCAGACTCACTTTATTTTCACTCTGTAATTCTAAGCTGATTGAGGAAAGAAGGTATCATAACATATACTGTCAGGTGACTTATAGGTGTAAATAATTGCTAATTAATCATCAGTGGTAATTATTAACTGTTGATGACATTCAACATCACTAGTTCTTAGCATAATGTTTGGCAAACAGTACACATTCTGTAAATTTTGTTGAATTATATTGATACAGTTTATAATATTTGGAAAATTTTTCCAATAAATAATAAATATGTCCTAGAAATTGATGTTTCTCTACTAAAGCTTTTGGCACTGTCACAATTGGAATTAAGTAACTCATTAGAAGTTCACAAAATTATTTAAATATGTTATTCGACTTAAGCTACATATAAAAGGACACTGTTCCCTAAATTAAAATGATTGTTTATAGGCAAAGTATTTTACATATCATCTATTTTTTAAAAAAAACAGTGAGTTAATAACTGATCAGAAAGAAGATAAAAGATGTACTGACAAAATTTCCTTCTTTGTTTCAATGACTTTAAATGAATATACAAATATTTGTAGAAATCATACTGAATTTTATTGAAATAAACACATGATTTAAAAAATAAGGTTGGCCATATTGTTACCCAAAGTGGGCGTCTGTCTGCTCGCTGCTCAAAAGCAAATAAAGAGGCAAGTTTGGTGGAAAGGAAAGTTTGCTTTATTTTTGAGGCTGGCAATGGGGGGATGGCATGGAGGGTGGACTCCTGTTCAAAGGCTAACCTCCGCCCACTGACAATGGGCAAGAGCTTTTATAGATGGAGGGAGGGAGCTACATGCAGAAACAGAGCAGTCAGCTCTGACAGTCATCTTGAAATTAGTCCTGCAGTGGTCTGATCAGTGTCATCATGATTGCTTTAAGTACCATTAATCTTCAGTTCCAGGGTCAGTTTGTTCCCATTTCTTCGAGGCCAGTTCTCGGAATTGTGGCTGCTTATGTCACGGCTACAGTCTGGGCATCATGTAGCTAATTTCTTGCACCTGCTGGGGGTTTCAGTTTCTATAAGTCAGCTCAAAGGATAGGGCTCAGAATATTATGTATAGCCCTTGAGGAGGAACTAAATGTCCTCGACTTTGCTTAATGACTACACTATTATTATTTGGTCTTGTTTGACGGTTTTCCTTCATTTCTGCATTTTCTCACTTCTATGATTAAATTTTCTTTAGCTAAAGTTCTTCTACAGACAAAAGGCAGGAAGAGGACATGGTGGGCAAGGACCGTGGGGTCCTGCTCCGTTTCAATATTAAGTGCATTTCAAAATATGAGGCAGTCTAGTTTTAGTTTAGCTTTTTTTTTTTGCGGTACGCAGGCCTCTCACTGTTGTGGCCTCTCCCATTGCGGAGCACAGGCTCCGGACGCGCAGGCTCAGCGGCCATGGCTCACGGGCCTAGCCGCTCCGCGGCATGTGGGATCTTCCCGGACCGGGGCACGAACCTGTGTCCCCTGCATCGGCAGACGGACTCTCAACCACTGCGCCACCAGGGAAGCCCTAGTTTTAGTTTTTAACAAAACTTTATTCAAGATTGCATTCCATTTGTTCTCCATTTAAGAATGTGGTTATTGTTGTTGGTTAGTTTTTGGACCCTTGTGACTTTTATCAACTCCATTTAATTTTATTTCAGCTCCACTTGGAAACTGTCAAAATGATAAACTTCTGTTGGACTAAAAGGAAGCTTCTCTAATCTTTTTTCTTCTCTATGCACTCACCTCCTTCACCTCTCACTTTAGGTTTAACCCAATAATAAATGAGACAACCCTATTTTTAGAGGCCTTCAAAGAAGAATTTTCTATTGTACTTGATAAGACATTATGACATTTAAGTGGTCTCAAGACTGATTTTTGGCAAAAGAGCTAGCTTTACAAGTGGAAGACATGGGTTCGAGACCAACTTTGACCTTTGTTACTTGTCTAAATAATTCTGCATACCTGTATATATAATTTTCTAAATACCTGTTATGTAATTCCACAAAATGAGCAAAATAACACTGTCATGACTTTCCCACAGGACTGAAATGCAAATGACTTGCAAATTCTACATCAAGATTTTATTTTTATTTTATAACATTTCCCAATATTAAGGAGGATTGAATTATAATTATAATAGAAATTACTTATGTGGCTTTTAAAATTCTCAAAGAAAATCTTTCTAGATATGAACCATTCTAATGACTCACATTCATTAGGCAAGATAAATCTGGATTTACAAATATAAGTTTATTATTCTTTAAGCCAGTAATAACAATATTTAAGGAACCTGAATGAGTAGCATCTCTTCAGTTCAGTCAAGTACAAAAGCTGAAGCTTAGTCTGTTTCTTGTTATCTTTGAGAGGCTTATGTATTTTGTAAGGAAAGTTTCACTGGGGTGATTGTCTTAATTATTTTTGAGTAACAGTACCTAAGAAAGCAATCCAGATTGTTACCCAGCTCAGTAGGAAAGAAACTAACAAGGTATCTTCATATCTTCTGCCTAGAAATTATGTCATCAGTTACTTTGTTTCTTCCTCTTTTATTGTGGTGTGAAGGCTAAAAAGCAAAGCACACCTCTTTGGGGAAGTCTTACAGGGAAGGTAACCTGGTTTTACCCTGCTTTTTAGGACTTTTTACAGTTTGGAAAGGCATATTTCTCACTTAGAAAAAATAAATAGTAATTTCAGTGTGGATCTGGATTTTCTTTGATCCCCAGGCTTTGTCTGAAAAACTTGAGGAAGGAGGAGAAAGAATCAGATGGTGATGGAGCTCATGTGGCTGACTCAGGTGGCTAGGATGGCACCCTTCTGACTGTGTGATGCTTCAGAGAGATTCCTTCCTGCAGTCAGCAGAGAGAGAGGTCCTTTTAATTCTAAACAACAACAATGCAATCTTCATTTATCAACACCATATTACGAAATGTTAAGCTCATTAGGAAAAAAAGTCCAGCAGAATAGTGAAGTCTGTTTTTTCCCCCCTTTTCATCCATTCCTAGCTTTTGATTATTAGAAACTAAAAGCGGCCATGTGCTTTTGAAACGCAGTGAGAGGTGGGGCTGAGGAAAGAATGTTTTGAGAACTTATCATACTAATTTCGATTAGAGAAGGGTCAGTGTGCCAGGACAAATTGTCTGTTTCCAAACTTGAAAGATTTATTTTCCCAAACAATTCATTTCTGGTAGGGAACTTGCAAGCAGGGGTCATCCGGAGAGAAAGTTCTTTTCCTAAGATTTCAAAAGAAATGTGTGTGAATTTTTCTGAGTTAAAAATATACCATTTCCTGAGATATAAGATATCAAAAGCTTCTCTTCATTATCTTTCAAGATTCCTTATAGAGTGCATTTACTTGTACTATATCAGTGTAAGAAGCAGGGATTCAATAAATCTGTCTGAATTATTGATCTTAGGATTTTCATTTTGTTCTTGAAATAGTTTATTTTAGAACTTTCTTAACACATTTTTCTGCTAATTTGTGTACAGTTTTCAATCCAGCAAGTGTTTCACTATCTTTATTGGCTACAAAGAGAGTTGAGTAATGCCTTTTAGCAGATTAAAAAAAAATTGATTAAAAAATTGATTTAGAAGAGGTTGGAGTTTAAAAACAATTAAATATATTTTAGAAAGGTAATTTATATGAATGGGTAGAGATGGAAAAAAAGAAATAAAGCAATCAACAAAACGTGTAAGTTCCCTCATTTAAAGGTATGCAACAATGCAACAATATGTCTATACTAAAAATAGTGACATTTGAGAAAAACAAAATAAAATAATGGGATATATAGTATATATTTTTGAAAAGAAATGCATGCAGTTTTCTTGATCATTTTAATTTAAGAAATTATTTACTGCGTTTTACTCAACCATTTTCTCACTGAGTTTTGGCTTGTTTTACTGATTGACTTCCAAAATAACTCAGTTCGTCTTTTGTCAATGTTCTATATTATTTAAATAATTTTTTGACTTTCCTGATTAGTTGGATAAAAGGACATTTTAGCTAGAATTGAAGTCTGCAGTTCACATAGTGACGGTGTGGGAAGTAGGATGAAATGTCATCTCTTATTTGAACTGGAATTAGACTGCAGTCTTGGAGTTCAAACGACGTTTTGCCCATTCCCCGCCCTCAAGTATTTGCAGAAAACTCAAAAACAAAAAATCAAATGTGATCAGTTCTGTTGATTTTTAGTAAGATGGATTTTGATTCCTTATTGAGGCTGGACTCTAAAGCTATTGCCCACTGTGCCAAGTCTATAGGAAACTTGACACTGATTTTTGTTGCAATTCTAGTTGACCGCTGAGGGCTGCCTCAGGGTCAGTCAAAAGGCAACAGCACAGCTGTCCTCAGTGCTGCCCAAAGGGAGTAACCTTACCTTTGTTCAGGACTCTCTGTCATTTTATCTGACATATGGAAGGTGACAGCTGTATGGAACAGCAGCCCTTCTTCATAGGACTTATTGCCATATCATCTATATTGTGTTTATTTGTTTATTGTCTGCCTGTCCATACCCCCACCCAGAGAATGGCCTTTCTGTAGGCACTTAATACTGATTTACCATAGGCACTCAGCTAATATTTACTGTTACTTATGAATAAATTTCCAAAAATAGTATTTAATTTAAAATATTTTTGTAACAACCTTAGTTGGATATATCAGATGATATTTTTTAGGACACCTTTCTAGACTCCAGTACAGATTTCCAAGTGACTTTTCCTAAATTTCATTTGGATTTCAGCATCCACCATCCGTGATTAAATACTGATTTTTCTGAACATATTCTGGTACTGAATATAAAACTATTTTAGCTAATCAAGTTAAAAATAGAAATATGCTACCTAATTTTAGTTAATAATCACTTGATTACTCTTTCTTAAATGCTCCAACCTAACATAATGTAAATATCTCACATAAAATGAAGAATGCACTCTTCCATTCTCCAAAGAAGTAACACCTAGTCCTTTTATCATAACTTACAGCATCTTCAGCCAAGGTCTACTATTTTTTTCTTCTAACATTACAGTTTTGTACTGATGTTTTGTAAATTTGGAACATCACTTCTTGCAATATTATTGAGTGTATAGTCTGAAAAATCCTCCTACTAAGAATGTTAAATACCCAATATTAAATAAAATCAACATTTTTAAGGTGTTTTAATACACATTTTTAAGATGAGAGCATCTAACAACTACCACCTTAGATGGTCTCATAGGAAATGATCCTTTAAGTCATAGGAGAGTCCTTAAGAAGGTATGGGTAGAGTTTTATCCAGAGCTGAGAGGAAACTTCTTAAAAATATTTTTAAGCATATCAAACTTTAGTTTATGGTCACTTATTTTGTTTCCTGTTTAAGAAACCTTTCTCTACTTCAGGTCTAAAACATATTCACCTAAATTTCCCACTGTCATGGACTGAATGCCCCCCACCCCCACCTCAAATACATATATTGAAATCTTAACTGCCAAAGTGATGGCACAGTATTTGGAGATTAGGTCTTTGGGAGATAATTAGGTTTAGATGAGGTGATGAGGGTGGGGCCCTTATGAAGGAATTAATGCTCTTTTATTTTTTAAACTTTGGGAATTCGTTGTCTTTTGCTTATCTGCCTTTTCTTAAATTTATTTTTCTTTATACAGCACGTTCTTAATAGTTACCTATTTTATGCATATCAGTGTATATATGTCAATCCCAATCTCCCAATTGACGCCCCCCCCCCTGCTTTCCCACCTTGGTGTCCATAGGTTTGTTCTCTACATCTGTGTCTCTATTTCTGCCTTGCAAACCTGTTCATCTGTACCATTTTTTTAGATTCCACATATATGCATTAATATATGACATTTGTTTTTCTCTTTCTGACTTACTTCACTCTGTATGACACTCTCTAGGTCTATCCACCTCTCTACAAATGACCCAATTTTGTTCCTTTTTTGGCTGAGTAATATTCCATTATATATATATATGTACCACATCTTATTTATCCATTCCTCTGTTGATGGGCATTTAGGTTGCTTCCATGACCTGGCTATTGTAAATAGTGCTGCAATGAACATTGGGGTGCATGTGTCTGTTTGAATTGTGGTTTTCTCAGGGTATATGCCCAGTAGTGGGATGGCTGGGTCATATGGTAATTCTATTTTTAGTTTTTTAAAGAACCTCTATACTGTTCTCCATAGTGGCTGTATCAATTTACGTTTCCACCAATAGTGCAAGAGGGTTCTCTTTTCTCCACACCCTCTCCAGCATTTGTTGTTTGTAGATTTTCTGATGACGCCCATTCTATCTGGTGTGAGGTGATACCTCATTGTACTTTTGATTTGCATTTCTCTAATGATTAGTGATGTTGAGGAGCTTTTTGTGTGCTTCTTGGCCATCTGTGTGTCTTCTTTGGAGAAATGTCTATTTAAGTCTTCTGCCCATTTTTGGATTGGGTTGTTTGTTTTTTTAATATTGAGCTGCATGAGCTGTTTATAGATTTTGGAGATTAATCTTTTGTTGATTCATTTGCAAATATTTTCTCCCATTCTGAGGGTTGTCTTCTTGTCTTATTTATAGTTTCCTTTGCTGTGCAAAAGATTTTAAGTTTCATTAGGTCCCATTTGTTTATTTTTGTTTTTATTTCCATTACTCTAGAAGGTGTATCACAAAAGATCTTGCTGTGATTTATGTCAAAGTGTGTTCTTCCTATGTTTTCATCTAAGAGATTTATAGTGCCCAGTCTTACATTTAGGTCTCAAATCCATTTTGAAGTTATTTTTGTGTATGGTGCTAAGGAGTGTTCTAATTTCATTCTTTTACATGTAGCTGTCCAGTTTTCCCAGCACCACTTATTGAAGAGGCTGTCTTTCCTCCATTTGATTTCTTTCATCAGTGTCATAGTTTTCTGAGTACAGGTCTTTTACCTCCTTAGGTAGGTTTATTCCTAGGTATTTTATTCTTTTTGCTGCCATGGTGAATGGGATTGTTTCCTTAATTTCTCTTTCTGATTTTTCATTGTTAGTGTATTAGAATGCAAGAGATTTCTGTGCATTAATTTTGTATCCTGCAACTTTACCGAAATCATTGATTAGATCTAGTAGTTTTCTGGTGACATCTTTTAGGATTTTCTATGTATAGTATCATGTCATCTGCAAACAGTGACAGTTATACTTCTTGTTTTCCAATTTGTATTCCTTTTATTTCTTTTTCTTCTCTGATTGCTGTGGCTAGGACATCCAAAACTATGTTGAATAGTGCTGAGAGTGGACAACCTTGTCTTGTTCCTGATCTTAGAAGAAATGCTTTCAGTTTTTCACCATTTAGAATGATGTTGGCTCTGGGTTTGTCATATATGGCCTTTATTATGTTGAGGTAAGTTCCCTGTATGCCCACTTTCTGGAGGGTTTTTTTAATCATAAATGAGTATTGAATTTTGTCAAAAGCTTTTTCTGCATCTATTGAGATGATCATATGGTTTTTCTCCTTCAGTTTGTTAATATGGTGTATCACATTGATTGATTTGCATATATTGAAGAATCCTTGCATCCCTGAGATAAATCCCACTTGATCATGGTGTAAGATCCTTTTAATGTGTTGTTGGATTCTGTTTGCTAGTATTTTGTTGAGGATTTTTGCATCTATATTCATCAGTGATACTGGTGTGTAATTTTCTTATTTTGTACTATCTTTGTCTGGTTTTGGTGTCAGGGTGATAGTGGCCTCATAGGATGAGTTTGGGAGTGTTCCTTCCTCTGCAATTTTTGGAAGAGTTTGAGAATGGGTGTTAGCTCTTCTCTAAATGTTTGATAAAATTCACCTGTGAAGCCATCTGGTCCTGGACTTTTGTTTGTTGGAAGATTTTTAATCACTGTTTCAATTTCATTACTTGTGATTGGTCTGTTCATATTTTCTATTTCTTCCTGGTTCAGTCTTTGAAGGTTATAACTTTCCAAGAATTTGTTCATTTCATCCAGATTGTCCATTTTATTGGCATAAACTTGCTTGTAGTAATCTCTTATGATGCTTTGTATTTCTGCAGTGTACATTGTAACTTCTCCTTCTTCATTTCTAATTTTATTGATTTGAGTCCTCTCCCTCTTTTTCATGATGAGTCTGGCTAAAGGTTTATCAATTTTGTTTATCTTCTCAAAGAAACAGCTTTTAGATTTATTGATCTTTGCTATTGTTTTCTTTGTTTCTATTTTATTTATTTCTGCTCTGATATTTATGATTTTCTTTCCTCCTATTAACTTTGAAGTTTTGTTTGTTCTTCTTTCTCTAGTTCCTTTAGGTGTAAGGTTAGATTGTTTATTTGAGATTTTCCTTGTTTCTTGAGGTAGGATTGTATTGCTATAAACTTTCCTCTTAGAACTTCTTTTGCTGCATCCCATAGGTTTTGGAACATTGTGTTTTTGTTGTCATTTGTCTCTAGGTACTTTTTGATTTCCTCTTTGATTTCTGCAGTGATCTCTTGGTTATTTAGTAACGTGTTGTTTAGCCTCCACGTGTTTGTGCTTTTTACATTTTTTCCCCTGTTAATTTATATCTAATCTCATAGTGTTGTGGTCAGAAAAGATGCTGGATATGATTTCAATTTTCTTAAATTTACTAAGGCTTAATTTGTAACCCAAGATGTGATGTTTCCTGGAGAATGCTCCATGTGTACTTGAGAAGAAAGTATAATCTGCTGTTTTCAGATGGAATGTCCTATAAATATCACTTAAGTCTATCTGGTCTATTGTGTTATTTAAAACTTGTGTTTCTTTATTACATTTCTGTCTGGATGATCTGTCCATTTGTGTAAGTGAGGTGTTAAAGCTTCCCAATATGATCCTTTAAGTCTTAGGAGATTCCTCAAGAAGGTATGGATAGAGTTTTATCCAGAGCTGAGAGGAAACTTCTTCTTTTTTTTCTTAAATGTCACATTTCTTTTTTTTAAAAAAAATATTTATTTATTTATTTATTTATGGCTGCATTGGATCTTCATTGCTGCATGCAGGCTTTCTCTAGTTGCGGCAAGCGGGGGCTACTCTTCGTTGTGGTGCATGGACTTCTCATTGCGGGGGCTTCTTTTGTTGTGGAGCACAGGCTGTAGGCATGTGGGCTTCAGTAGTTGTAGCACACAGGCTCAGTAGTTGTGGCTCACAGGCTCTAGAGCGCAGGCTCAGTAGTTGTGGCGCACAGGCTTAGTTTTTCCATGGCATGTGGGATCTTCCTGGACCAGGGCTCGAACCCATGTCCCCTGCATTGGCAGGTGGATTCTTAACCACTGTGCCACCAGGGAAACCTGAGAGGAAACTTCTTAAAAATATTTTTAAACATATCAAACTTTACTTTATGGTCAATTATTTTGTTTCTTGTTTAAGAAATCTTTCTCTACTTCAGGTCTAAAAGATATTCACCTATATTTCCCACTGTTATGGACTGAATTTTCCCCCTCGACCCCCGCCTCAAATACATACATTGAAGTACTAACTGCCAAAGTCATGGTACAGCACTTGGAGATTAGTTCTTTGGGAGATAATTAGGTTTAGATGAGGTGATGAGGGTGGGGCCCTTATGATGGGATTAATGCTCTTATAAAAGATACCAGAGAGCTTGTTTCCTCTCTCTCTCTCTCTTTCTCTCTCTTCCTCTTTCTCTTCCTCTGCTATGTGAGGACACAACAAGAAAGCAACCATCTGCAAGCCAAGAAGAGAGCTCTCACCAGAGCCCAACCCCACTGGCACCTTCACCCAGACTTCCAGCCTCTAAAACTGTAAGAAAATAAATTTCTTCTGTTTAAACCCCTTAGTCTATAGTATTTTGTTATGGCAGCCTAAGTTGACTGAGATACCCATTAATTTTTTAAAGTTTTTTTTAATATTTAAATATTTTAAATATTTAATATTTAAATCCTAATCTACCTGAAATTGATTTGTTGACATTTTTATCATTTAATACTTTTACTTATAGATAATATTTTTTCTAACTCACAAGTTAATACTTCTTCTAAAAGTATTCCTAGCCTTAACTTCTTTTTGCCCTTTCATGTGGTGACCAGTGAATTAAATAGCCATTAAATTTATATGTGATAATTAAATTATATTTTCTTAGGCATTTGTGGTAAGTTAAAATTGTTTGTGTTGTTCTACTTATTTATAAAGTACTGTGTTCATAGTGTAGATGATAATTGGCTAATTCAAATATCCATCAAGGCTGCATTTGGAAGCATTTCTTAACAATTTACTGCTAATAAGCTCACATACCAGTTAATCTCTTGGAGACATAGGAAGCATAATATAAAACTTTCAGCAGTAGCTAGGTAGCTTAACCTCCTGATGAAGCCTGACAATTTTATCTGGATGAAAACAAGGGCTTGAAAATATGGATTACCTTTTAAGTTAAGAACATCTTTATTATTTTTGGGAAACAGTGGTAGGTTTATGTAACCCAAACAGAAATAGCCAATTTTTTGTTGATAAAATGGTGGCACACATGAACATGTATTCAGAATCTTTCCTGGGAATATTGTACAGACAATGAAAGAATAAAACATTCTCTTTCTACTGAAGTTGCTGAACTGTGTCTATAATGGTGTTCCAGAAATCTCTTTCTGCATAACAAACCACACCAAAACGTAGTGGCTTAAAACAACAATAATTTATTTTGATTAATTTCCTTTGATTTGGGCAGGGCACAGAGCAGTGTGTCTCTACTCCATTGGGTCCTTTTCACAGCCCTCCACAGGCTGCTTTGTCTTCCTCACTGCACAGAGGCAGGATTCTAAGAACAAAAGCCCAAGAGAAGCAGGAACAAGACGTATCAGCCTTTTTTGATCTTACCTCAAAAGTCACACAGCATCATATCTTTCATCCTTACAGCCCTGTCCAGATTTAAGGAGAGGAAATATTGACCTCACCTCTGAATGGAGAGAATTTCTAAGTCACATTCTAAGAAGGATGTGTAGAATGAGAAATTATTGGGCTTCCCTGGAGGCGCAGTGCTTAAGAATCCACCTCCCAATGCAGGTTTGAGCCCTGGTCCGGGAAGATCTCACATGCTGTGGAGCAACCAAGCCCGTGTACCACAACTACTGAGCCTGTGCTCTAGAGCCTGCATGCCACAACTACTGAGCCCGTGTGACACAACTACTGAGCTTGCGCTCTAGAGCCCGTGAGCCACAACTACTGAAGCCCACGTGCCTAGAGCCTGTGCTTCGCAACAAGAGAAGCCACCACAATAAGAAGCCCACACACCACAACAAAGAGTAGCCCCCACTCACCCCAACTAGAGAAAAGCCCGCGCACAGCAACGAAGGCCCAACACAACCAAAAATAAATAAATTAAAGAAAAAAGAAGAAATTATTGCAGCTAGTTTTGGAAGATTTTAGGGGGATTTTAAAATGCAGATTAACATTTTCTATACATATTGAATTTTTCATAAATAAAAATGAAGTTATGAAACTACTTTTTAATTGTTATAAGCTATCTACACAATTCTAGTTTTAAAAAAAAGTGACATTTTTAAAAGTCATACATTGTTATTATACATTTTTTGGTTTTATCATTCAGTTTTAGTGGTTGCATTAATTGTTTATGTAGAGTGCTTGGAAATAGAATGAGTGCTAATATTAATTAACCTGATAAAATCATAATGACATAGGTACTTCTTAATTTTGATATTAAAAGACTTTATTGTGAATTAAAAATTATTTACTTCCCAATGATAGTTCATAACAGGAAATGTTGAAAGGAATAGATAATCTCAAATAAAAATACAACATTTTCTTTATTTTCCTTCCTTTCATTTTTTGTTTCTCCCATTCTTCCTTTATACTTTCCTTTCTCTCTTCCCTGACAAAATCCCTTCTTCCTCCTCCCCCTTTCCTCTTTCTTTCCTACATCTGTAATTTTCATTTTATTCAATAAAAATAGTACCAACAGCAGCAACTAGAAAAAGGACCTTGTTTCATAATCTTATTCTGACAGAACCCTGTGGTTTATCAGAATGTTTCAATTAACTAAAAGAAGGTGCAAACATCTCTGAGGCCATGGATGCTATAGGAATTTTTTTGAAAGATTTGAGGGGCAAACATTATTTTTCCTGCCCTTGGGGCTCTCTACCTTAAAAATTATATATACATGCGCATATTTTCCCTTAAAGCAAAAAGAGTTGGGAGAGAGCACTGAAGTAAAATTCAATGGTGGTGCATTTCAAGTGAATGTAATGTGTAAATTAAGAGGATAACATAATAATGCTCTTTTCTCTGCCTTCACCTAGAATTGATTTCTTCACCTTTCTGCATGTAGTCAATTCTCGATTAATTTTATATATTGAAAGACAGTGTGTTTTGCATTTTATGTGTTTTTACATGGGGACTACTTGAACACAGTGCTTAGAACTTTATGGGATTTATGATATTGTCAATGGAAAATATGTCTAAAGTTATCACTGGACAAAGAAGACTAAAACAGCTCTGCCATTTAAAGCTTATAGAAAAAGTATGTATTTTGTATGTTCTCTTTCAGATACCAATTAAACATGCACAGTATGTGTCATTTCAGATAGCACTGAAAATTTTGTACCAACTCTAATTGTGACAGCAAGGACGTTTGTGGTCTGGACCATCCTAGGTCCTTATGAAAATAAATAAAATAAGTTAAATTAAAAACTCTGGGGACATACGCATATGACGCAGGTTTAACAGAGCCAGCACATGCTGCTAGGAAGGTGTGTAGGGCCTCAGTTACTATGTCCAAGAGAAATGTCCAAGCAGAGACCTCTGGGTCTCAGCAGGAGTGAAATGCCCTTTATAGCATTTTGGCTAGGCATTTCAGAGACTGCCTTTCATTCCCACATTTTCTCTATATGTTTAATCTTTTAAACTTTATTTATGGTTAAAGGTGGTTATTTTATGTTTATTGAATGTGGATTTTTTTTTTTTTTTTTTTTTTTTGCAGTACACAGGCCTCTCCCTGCCATGGCCTCTCCTGCTGCAGAGCACAGGCTCTGGACACGCAGGCCCAGAGGCCATGGCTCACGGGCTCAGCTGCTCCGCAGCACGTGGGACCCTCCCGGACCGGGGCATGAAACCGCGTCCCCTGCATCGGCAGGCAGACAATCAACCACTGCATCACCAGGGAAGCCCTGAATGTGGATCTTGATGTTTGAATATGTTTTAACCTTGCACGATGTCTATACTAACAATGTATGGGTTGTTTGATAAATAAATACTTTAAAATATTGTTATGATTATTATCTCACATATGTATTAATTCCTAATTTTATAAGAGGTGAATATATGTGTATGGGTGGTGAGAAATTAAGTTATATTAATATTTACAGGAAATATTTTTGCAGATACTATTAAATCAAATCTTTTTTTTTTTAATTGAGGGATCTTATATTAATCATAGTGGATAGTACTTAGTGATATATTTCTATTTTTTATAGGTACTACTATATTGGTACAGATAAGAGGAGTAAATTCTTAGGTCATCATGGAATCAGTTTATTAGATACCCAGTAAATATTTTTTGTGCCTCTAGTATATGTAAGACTTTGGGTTATTTGTTGTTTGCTGTTTAAAAAGGAACTCAAGACAAGCCACATAGATAGTCTCATCCACCAGAGGGCAGACAGCAGAATCAAGAAGAACTACAGTCCTGCAGCCTGGGGAACAAAAAACACATTCACAGAAAGATAGACAAGATGAAAAGGCAGAGGGCTCTGTACCAGATGAAGGAACAAGATAAAACCCAAGAAAAACAACTAAATGAAGTGGAGATAGGCAACCTTCCAGAAAAAGAATTCAGAATAATGATAGTGAGGGTGTTCCAGGACCTCGGATAAAGAGTGGAGGCAAAGATGCAAGAAATGTTTAACAAAGACCTAGAAGAATTAAAGAACAAGCAAACAGAGATGAAAATACAATAACTGATATGAAAACTACACTAGAAGGAATCAATAGCAGAATAACTGAGGCAGAAGAACGAAAAAGTGACCTGGAAGACAGAATGGTGGAATTCACTGCTGTGGAACAGAATAAAGAAAAAAGAATGAAAAGAAATGAAGACAGCCTAAGAGACCTCTGGAACGACATTAAACACAACAACATTTGCATTAGGAGAAGAGAGAAGAGAGAAGGAGAAGAGACAGAGAAAGGACCTGAGAAAATATTTGAAGAGATTATAGTAAAAAACTACCTTAACATGGAAAAGGAAATAGCCAACCAAGTCGAGGAAGTGAAGAGAGTCCCATACAGGATAAATCCAAGGAGAAACATGCCAACACACATAGTTATCAACTGGCAAAAATTAAAGACAAAGAAAAATTATTGAAAGCAGCAAGGAGAAAATAACAAATAATGTACAAGGGAATTCCCATAAGGTTAACAGCTGATTTTTCAGCAGAAACTCTACAAGCCAGAAGGGAGTGGCATAATACACCTAAAGTAATGAAAGGGAAAAACCTACAACCAAGATTACTCTACCTGGTAAGGATCTCATTCAGATTTGATGGAGAAATCAAAAGCTTTACAGACAAGCAAAAGCTAAGAGAATTCAGCGCCACCAAACCAGCTTCACAACAAATGTTAAAGGATCTTCTTTAGACAAGAAACACAAGAGAAGAAAAGGACCTACAAAAACAAACCCAAAACAATTAAGGAAATGGTCATAGGAACATACATATCAATAATTACCTTAAACGTGAATGGATTAAATGCTCCAACCAAAAGACACAGGCTTGCTGAATGGATAAAAAAACAAGACCCATCTATATGCTGTCTACAAGAGACCCACTTCAGACCTAAGGACACATACAGACTGAAACTGAGAGGGGATGGAAAAAGATATTCCATGCAAATGGAAATCAAAAGAAAGCTGTAGTAGCAATACTCATATCAGGTAAAATAGACTTTAAAATAAATAATGTTACAAGAGACAAGGAAGGACACTACATAATGATCAAGGGATCAATCCAAGAGGAAGATATAACAATTATAAATATATATGCACCCAACATAGGAGAACCTCAATATATAAGGCAATTGCTAACAGCTATAAAAGAGGAAATCAACATAACACAAGCATAGTGGGGGACTTTAACACCTCACTTACACCAGTGGATAGACCATCCTAAAGGAGAATAAATAAGGAAACAGAAGCTTTAAATGACACAATAGACCAGATAGATTTAATTGATATTTATAGGACATTCCATCCAAAACAGCAGATTACACTTTTTTCTCAAGTGCCGTCAGAACATTCTCCAGGATAGATCACATCTTGGGTCACAAATCAAGCCTCAGTAAATTTAAGGGAATTGAAATCATATTCAGCATCTTTTCTGACCACAACACTATGAGATTAGAAATGAATTACAGGGAAAAATATGTAATAAACACAAACACATGGAGGCTAAACAATACGTTACAAAACAACCAAGACATCACTGAAGAAATCAGAGGAAATCAAAAAATGCCTAGAGAGAAATGACAATGAAAGCATGATGATCCAAAACCTATGGGATGCAGCAAAAGCAGTTCTAAGAGGGAAGTTTATAGCTATACAAGCCTACCTCAAGAAACAAGAAAAATATCAAATAAACAATCTAAACTTACACCTAAAGGAACTAGAGGAAGAAGAGCAAACAAAACCCAAAGTTAACAGATAGAAAGAAATCATAAAGATCAGAGCAGAAATAAATGAAATAGAAACAAAGAAAACAACAGCAAAGATCAATGAAACTAAAACCTGGTTCTTTGAGAAGATAAGCAAAAGTGATAAACCATTAGCCAGACTCATCAAGAAAAAGAGAGAGAGGACTCAAATCAATAAAATTAGAAATGAAGAAGGAGAAGTTACAATGTACACTGCAGAAATACAAAGCATCATAAGAGATTACTACAAGCAAGTCTATGCCAATAAAATGGACAATCTGGACGAAATGAACAAATTCTTGGAAAGTTATAACCTTCCAAGACTGAACCAGGAAGAAATAGAAAATATGAACAGACCAATCACAAGTAATGAAATTGAAACTGTGATTAAAAATCTTCCAGTAAACAAAAGTCCAGGACCAGATGGCTTCACAGGTGAATTCTATCAAACATTTAGAGGAGAGCTAACACCCATCCTTCTCAAACTCTTCCAAAAAATTGTAGAGGAAGGAATACTCCCAAACTCATTCTATGAGGCCACCATCACCCTGACACCAAAACCAGACAAAGATACTACAAAAAAAGAAAACTACAGACCAATATCACTGATGAATATAGATGCAAAAATCCTCAACAAAATACTAACAAACAGAATCCAGCAACACATTAAAAGGATCTTACAGCATGATCAAGTGGGATTTATCCCAGGGATTCAAAGATTCTTCAATATATGCAAACTAATCAATGTGATACACCATATTAACAAATTAAAGAATAAAAACCATATGATCATCTCAATAGATGCAGAAAAAGCTTTTGACAAAATTCAACACCAATTTATGATAAAAGCTCTCCAGAAAGTCAGCATAGAGGGAACCTACCTCAACATAATAAAGGCCATATATGACAAACCCACAGCAAACATCATTCTCGATGGTGAAAATCTGAAAGCATTTCTTCTAAGATCAGGAACAAGACAAGGATGTCCACTCTCAGCACTATTCAACATAGTTTTGGAAGTCATAGCCACGACAATCAGAGAAGAAAAAGAAATAAAAGGAATACAAGTTTGAAAAGAAGAAGTAAAACTGTCACTGTTTGCAGATGACATGATACTCTACGTAGAGAATACTGAAGATGCCACCAGAAAACTACTAGAGCTAATCAATGAATTTGGTAAAGTTGCAGGATACAAACATAATGCACAGAAATCTGTTGCATTCCTATACATTAATGATGAAAAATCTGAAAGAGAAATTAAGGAAACACTCCCATTTACTATTGCAACAAAAGAATAAAATACCTAGGGAGACAAAAGACCTGTATGCAGAAAACTATAAGACACTGATGAAAGAAATTAAAGATGATACCAACAGATGGAAAGATATACCATGTTCTTGGATTGGAAGAATCAATATTGTGAAAATGACTATACTACCCAAAGCAATCTACAGATTCAATGCAATCCTTATCAAATTACCAATGGCATTTTTTATGGAACTAGAACAAAAATCTTAAAATTTGTATGGAGACACAAAAGACCCTGAGTAGCCAAAGCAGTCTTGAGGGAAAAAAAACGGAGCTAGAGGAATCAGACTCCCTGACTTCAGACTATACTACAAAGCTACAGTAATCAAGACAATATGGTACTGGCACAAAAACAGAAACATAGATCAATGGAACAAGATAGAAATTCCAGTGTTAAACCCATGCACCTATAGTTAACTAATCTATGAGAAAGGAGACAAGGATATACAATGGAGAAAAGACAGTCTCTTCAATAATTATGCTGGGAAAACTGGGCAGCTACATTTAAAAAATGAAATTAGAACACTCCCTAACACCATACAGAAAAATAAACTCACAATGGATTCAAGACATAAATATAAGACTGGACACTATAAAACTCTTAGAGGAAAACATAGGAAGAACACTCTTTGACATAAATCACAGCAAGATTTTTTGTGATCCACCTTCTAGAGTAATGGAAATAAAAACAAAAATAAACAAGTGGGACCTAATGAAACTTCAAAGCTTTTGCACAGCAAAGGAAACCATAAACAAGACGAAAATACAACCCTCAGAATGGGAGAAAATATTTGCAAATTAATCAATGGACAAAGGATTTATCTACAAAATATATAAACAGCTCATGCAACTCAAAATTAGAAAAACAAACAACCCAATCCAAAAATGGGCAGAAGACCTAAGTAGACATTTCTCCAAGGAAGACATACAGATGACCAAGAAACCCATGAAAAGCTGCTCAACATCACTAATTATTAGAGAAATGCAAATCAAAACTACAATGAGGTATCACCTCACCCCAGTTAGAATGGACATCATCAGAAAATCTACAAACAACAAATGCTAGAGTGGGTGTGGAGAAAAGGGAACCCTCTTGCACTGTTGATGGGAATGTAAATTGATACAGCCACTATGGAGAACAGTATGGAGGTTCCTTAAAAAACTAAAAATAGAATTAGCATATGATCCAGCAATCCCACTTCTGGGCATATACCCAGAGAAAACCATAATTCAAACAGACACATGCACCCCAATGTTCATTGCAGCACTATTTACAATAGCCAGGTCATGAAAGCAACCTAAGTGTCTATCGACAGATGAATGGATAAAGAAGATGTGGTACATATATACAATGGAATATTACTCAGCCATAAGAAGAAACGAAATTGGGTCATTTGTAGAGAGGTGGATGGATCTAGAGACTGTCACACAGAGTGGAGTAAGTCAGAAAGAGAAAAACAAATATTGTATATTAACACATGTATGTGGAACCTAGAAAAATGATACAGATGAAACAGCTTGCAGGGCAGAAGTTGAGACACAGATGTAGAGAACTAACGTATGGACACCAAGGGGGTAAAGCTGTGGTGGGGTGGTTGTTGTTGTTGTTGGTGTGATGAATTGAGTGATTGGGATTGACATGTATACACCGATGTGTGTAAAACTGAAAACTAATAAGAACCTGCTGTATAAAAATATAAATAAAATGTAATTCAAATATTAAAAAAAAAAAGGAACTGAAGTTCTTCTTGTTGTGGACAGGTGTTGGACTAACCCTGGTCAAAATTTACAATTGCTTCAGTAATGATTTTTTTTTTTTAAGTTTCAAGAATTTACTAAGTTGAAATTGGAATGAGTTTATATATCTTCCATTAACCTCTCTTTTCAGTCTACATCATGTACCTTGTGCTTTCTTCAATCCATTCCACTTAGTGCATGATGAAGTCAAGTGGACTGAAGAAAGAACACTGCCCTGGATTCCACTTTGTGTTCTGGCTTTGCCTCAACACCTAGTAGTGAAGATTAAAGGAAAACCTTTATTTCCCTATTCTTATATTCTCATGGTGGAGGGACTTCAGCTAGAGTAACACATGTGGCTTAAATTTCTACCAATCTCCACTCCTCCCTAAGGAAAGAAGAGTGACCTAGCTTATTGGTGAGTCTTGGAGAAGAAATGGGTGTGCATAGCTCAGTTTTAGGCCCCACTACTCTAAGCCAGAATGGACAGGAAAGGCACATTCTGTCCTGCACTTGTGCATGTGGACAAGCACGTAAATGTTAAGATGTAGTCTATTGCAATAACAGGTTAATGGATAAGATCTGATGTTCCATAGAAAAAGCTTATTATTGCTTAGTAATCATGTGTTAAGCTATAATCTTATTCATAAGTAAATGTTTATTGAATGATTATTATGTCTTATGTAATGAAGATTTAAAGTAAAAAAATAATAAGCTTAAATGTAATTATTCTCAAGTAAGACAGATAAGTAGACAACCCAGCCATCTGCCTCTGAAGGAGGGCTTGGGAAAGAGATGCCAGGGAATTCCCTGGCAGTCCAGTGGTTAGGACTCCTTGCTTCCACTGTGGGGGGCATGTGTTTGATCCCTGGTTAAGGAACTAAGATAACCACAAAGCTGTGTGGCATGGCCAAAAAATATATATATATATTGAAAGAGGCCACAAAACAGACTGTTAGTGCATCTACTTACATTCAGAATTTTGTCATAATCTCAATTGTTAAATGTTTCAGTTATTGTTTTTGTTTTGGTTTATATTTCCTAACAGAACATAATCAATGTCTTCTATCACATAGGATATTTAACATACTATTTGATTATTGGAAACCACATAAAAGCCATCCCACCTCTTTCCTTGACACTCATTATCCTCCAGAATGCGTATTCCTTTATAACCATAACTTTTCAAGGCCTTAGGAACATCTGATGAGTACTCAATAACTTGTGTGCTTGCTTGTGTATGTCTGCTCTGATCCAAACTCCTTTTCTCTTTCTCTGTCCTTGCTTTTTAGACCAGCCTCTTAGTACTAAGAACACAATTCTGTTCATAGCTTTATATTAATAGTTAGTGACTTAACAATGATATATAATTTATATAATACATATATACTAAATTAATTTATGGATTAAATCTTCCTCTACCAAGGAAACATAAAGTTTTGGACCCAGTGTATTCTGTGGATGTGTGCATGCATGCGTGTGTGAATGTATGTATGTGTGTGTGCATGCTGAATATATGTAGCTTTAGCATTTTCTAAAGTCTTCATATTAACTATCATGTTGGTAATTCTTAGGTTGAGTGGCCATATATGATTTACTCTAAATATCTGCCTTTCCTCTTTATTTTTCTTTTTGAAGGACTAGCAAATTTCCTTCAAAAGTAAGGTGTTGAGTTGTTTCAGGGCTAGTTCTGGGATACCTGTTATTTTGTCCAGGGATTGCAGCAGGTCAGGGATCTACTGTCATAAGGTGTGAGTCACTCATTTTGAATGTGTATGGCACTTGGCTATTCTAACCTGATTATTCACTGAGTTAAATCTTTAATGATCTTTACAGCAATTCTTCACTTCTTTTCTTCATTATTTCAGAGGCCAAAGAGATTTGGTTTGTTTTACGGCAACAAATTGTATCCATTTAAAAATTATTTTTCCCATTTTCACAGATTCTTTTCATTTCAGGAAAGCATCTACTTTTAATAATAGTTTCAGTTTCCATCACCATGGATTTCAAAGTTTTTATATATAGATTTAAACTTTTTTCAATAAAATTACAATGATATTTATTTTCCTCTGTTATGTACAATCTTATAACTCTTTAGCTTTTGTGAATGGAATGATAACTATAAAGTTTTGAGAAATCAGCTTTGTTCTAAAATAAGGGTAATATTATTAAATCAGTAATGTATATGGCAACCCTTAAGTATATCTAAATTGCAGTAGATAGTTATAACTATATCGTGGAAAGAATGGTGTTTTAAGCTTGAAACATCCTAAATGCTTAATAAACATTGATAATGGAAGGCAGTTCAGTGCAGTGGTTGACTGTCTTGGAATCAGACTGGCCTAGTATTTGAATGCCAGCTCCGACATTAACTACATATTGGACAAGTCATTTAACCTCTGTGTAACTGAGGTTGTTCAACTGTTCTAAAATGATAACAATAAAGTCTCAATAGATAGTTATCTAATTTAATTTAATGTACTTCAAGTGCTTAGCATTCAATTTGATGTGAATATTTGGAGTTGCATGACAAATATTCAGTGGTGTTGATCATGATGATGGGGAAGATGATAATGAAGGTGATTTTGATTGAAGCAGAAAGGAATACATCGGAGATGTTAATAAGCTAGACTGGCTTAATGTTCCTTCTCCTACATTAGGCACAGGGAAGGCTTGCCCATCTAGTGAGGTCCCATATCCCTTGGGATGGAAACTTTCTCCCCTGTGGCTCTAGATATATGGCAAATCCAGAGCAGAGAGCAAAGATAAGTATGAATTAGAAGTCAAGATTCTAGAGTGTAAAAAGAGTCCAATGATAAGGAGGTGGAGTGTAGGACAGATTGAAAACAGGTATCAAAGTTACCAATCTAAGCAAAGGATATGAGTGTAAGGAACACAAAGGGTAGAGTGTTAGATTGCTTTCCTAGAATTTCTATTATTACTTAAATGTGAATACAGAATGTACTTCCAGTTAAAAATTGACAGTTCCAACTTTAAAGAAATATTGCATTTTTAAGACTTCAACATGCCTAGTACAGTGCCTGTTACATAATGATTAGTAGCAAATATTTAATATATATTTGCTGATTAGCTATTATTTAATTAATAAAAATAATTGGAAGTAGAAAATACGGTGCAAAGATAATGGGAATTCTGGTTATAACAAGGAAAAAATAAAAATTATTACCAACATGTTCTAATAATGTGACATTAAATTTGGCTTTTAATGCCAATATATTTTCATTTTTTCAGTTTTATTTTGTGTTATTTTATTTTTTTATTAACTTTATTTTCAAAATTCTTGATTTATGTATACTCTATAGTTATTTGAATAGTGTTTCTATTATGGAGGAACTATGAATTATGAAGACAAATTTAAAAAGAATTTTCAGCTTGTTTCAGATTGTTACTGGTTGAATCTTTCACATCAATTTGGCCTTTGTGGTACACAGACCCTAATGTGACACCTCTTCAATGGTCCCTGCCATTTGGTATTCATACATCTTCTAGTGTGAATGGTGCCCATGACTGACTTCTAAGCAATTGAATATTGGAAACTTGATGTTTTATCACTCCCATGACTTTGTTATAGTATATAAGACCATTTTGCTAGTAGACTTCTTATTCTCCTGCTGGATTTGAAGAAGCAAACTACCACGTTGTGAAATGCTTATGGGAATATCATGCAGCATGTAATGTGGGTGGTCTCTAGGGTCCAAGAGAGGCCTCTGGCTAATAGCAATAAAGAAGTCATACAGCTGCAAGGAAATGAATTCTGCCAACAAACATTACCCCCTAGTCCAGTTCCCAGAAGAGAACACAGCTATAGCTTTTGTTGTAACCTTGTGAGACTCTGAGCCAAGGACTCACTAATCCATGCCTGGAATCTTGACCCACAGAAACTGTGAGACAAAAACTGTGTGTTGTTTTAAGCTGCTAAATTTTTGCTATTTTTTATGCAGCATAGAAACTGTCATTTCAACATTTCTCATTTTATTTTCAGGGATTTTTCTTGTATCATAGTTTAAAAATATTACTACTCTTCCATTGATTTTTTGTTTGTTTGTTTGTTTTTTCCCAAGATCTCCAATTGTGCAGATGTTAGATCTTCTTTGGTTAACCTTTAGACTATTTTCTCTTTGACCATTTTAATTTATTTTTTATTTTATTTTTATTCTTTTATAATTGTTATTCTATCCTTTTTAGTAAGTTTGCCTTAAAACTTATTTGTTTTGGGGTATCTGTTAGTTTAATATTTATTTCTGTTATCTTTTCTTCTTTTTTTCTCCCAAGTTCAATTATCTCTCACTTTATTATTCCTTTTCACTTTATCTATTTGTATTATTATTGAACTTTTGATTTGAGATGTTTAGTATAGTCCTAAATGTTTCTTTGATGATACATAACCCAATTGGAATGGTTGTGTTTCTTCTACTTCATCATTCTTTTTTTTTTTTTTTTTTTTTTAGTGATGGGTAGGAAGAGTTTATTAGCTGAATTGTTTGGATTTTCATTTCCTATACAGCTGATATTTAGAAGTGTGTGTTGACTACGTTCATTTAACATGCTTTAAGATTGTTTAATGCTATAAAATTTAAAAAGAGCTTGGGTTTAAAAATTACAAAAGAATGATTTAGTATAATTTGGTTCATTGTTTCTCTTGAAGAAACTTATTTCTCACTGCTGGAGCAATATGATTATTTTGGTGTGAAATAAAGATAACTGACTAAATGCTCATGCACTGTTTCTATCAATGTGAAGATCTGTTCTGATGCACATCTTTGTGTAAAGAAAAGGAATCCCTTGGCAAAAGTTAATGAGTGTCAAGCAGACCAGTGAATAAAAAACTAACAATAAAAACTAGTATTCACCGCAATAGAAAATTCCATTAATTGACCATTACTTGAATTTAAAAACCTGGGTGGAGGAAGAGGGGCTCAGTGGAAACTTCCTTTGTCAAGCGTATATTCCTTGCCTAATTTAAATATTAGCATCATCTAGACTACTTTCACTTTCTAGCGAATCTGGATTCTAACATGCATGTTTATCCTATAGTAGAAATATTTCTTTATAAATAGAAGGAGTTCTGTTTTAAAGCAAGGAGAATAAAAGTCAAAATTTAATTCAAAACATACAGTAATGGACCATAATTTCAATGGCTTGTTAACAGGCATGGTATGCTAGTGTGTGTGTGTGTGTGTGTGCATGCACGCACACACGCTCACAATCTTGTTATTACCTAAGATTACTTCTAACTAAAAACTTAATACTAAAATTGCTTTTATCTTATTTAAGCATGTTAGCATTGAAGTGACTTAGAGAGAATTTAAATATTTTATTGTTTTCCTATTTGAATTTTAAATAACTTTTATAGAGGAGGAATTTGACAATTATTTGCAACTGTAATTGTATTTGAGACTTGCATTCGATTCATTTACTATTAACAAATTTATCATGCTTTCTGAACAACACAAACTCAGTTAATGGAAATTTAGTGTTTTTATCATTTTTATTGTTAAGGAAGAATGTTGGTAAAAGTAAAATTTCCACTGTTTCATCTTTGGTATGTTTGATTCTTAGATTACTTCATAATTGTGATTCATTTTGGAGAATAATTACAAACCTCACTCTCCTCTCTCTTCCTTGAAGCTTTTCCTTTTATGTCCTCTCTTATTCATTGTAGTCGGTTTTTGGAAATGACTCTGAAATATTAAAGGAATTTAGTGTTTTTCTAAATTACTTACAGCATTGGAAAGCAACGTGTAAAATTCAAACTTTGTATGGGTTTGGTCCAAATGTATAAGTATGTATGTGTGTATGTGTATATATATATGTATATATATATACTTATATATATACATATAATTTTCAGAATTAACAGTATCAAAACTGGGCTTTTTTTTGTCTATGAAAATTCTGTTTAATGTTTTTACTTTATTTTCTGGATAATTTCCCACCTTTGTTGTATTTTTCTATTCTCCACTGTTTAGAAAGCTGTAAAAGATGATTTTTTAATGATGAAGTGTATAAAGCAAATTTGATTGCTTTTTCCCAAACTTTTATTTGCTGGAAGAACTGAATTTAAAATGTTTTTATTCTCCCTTTGCTTGAAGCAAAATATCCTTATAACTAAAGTCCATTTTCATGGAATATCCATTTTTATTTCCTGAAATGGACTGCAAGGGAATATGCACCTTAGAAATTGTTCAAAGAAAAAAGAGAAAAGGAAGTCAAGGGATATTGTAGTAATTTACCAGTAAATAAGTATACAAGAAAATAAGTAACTATTTTTTGTTGAAGCCCATATGACCACTATGGAACTTCACTGAACTGCACCCAGCTACTTCAAATAATGTATATAAACAGCATGCGGCAGAACTTGAGCTTGTCATTTTCAATTTCTATACTTGGGCATCTATATCTTAGCAAAGTCTCAGCTCACTAGCACACTGAGCTACGTAGCGGATATAATCTGAATCAAAGCACAATTGCAAAAATGTCAAATATGATGAAAAAGAGAAAAATCACTACAAAGGGGAATTCACCACAGTAACTCTTTGCAGTTTCCAACGTAGAGGCCTAGTAGCCTCATCAAAGATACAAGAGATGGAAAAGGCCCATTAGGTCGTCAAACTTATCCCCTCACCAAAGAAAGAAAATGAATTCAAGCAACCTTATCTGCTGGCTTCAAACCAAATTCAGGATAGAAGGACCCTGCTGCTGCTCTTGATACATTATTTCATGACACTGTATGTCATTTATACAAAAAAACTGAAATGAATTGACTGCCCCCAGCATCCTAGAATCACAGAATAGACTTTGAGAGCTGGAAGGTACCTCAGTCCAGCCTCCTCATTTTATAGAAGAGTACTCTGAGGGCCTGAGAGGTTAAATGACTAGTTCATATCCACAAAGCCACTCACAGCTGGACTAACATTAAAACCAAAGTTTCCAGAGATATCTAAACTCTAGCAAATAATTCTCTTTTTAGAAAAAAAAAACTTTCATAAAATCTGTACTACCTTATACCTAATACATTTGGATTTAACTTATCTCTTCCAATGTTCTCATTTTTAAAATTCTAACTTTGAAGTGGAAATCTAGGTTTTCGAATCTAGGTTTTCACTGTCAAAGCATAATTCCTACAGTTGATATTGACTCCAGAAGAGACTTTCAGTTGTACACCTATTCCCTCTTCTGTGTTAGGCTCAGGGAAATCTACAGAGATATAATAGCTCCATTGGTTGACTATACATGTAATGAGGCTAAGAGTGATACATTTAAAATTTTGTCTACACGTTATTTCCCCACCCCCCAAGCCATTGGAATAATTCTATTTGATAGATTTTAATATTTTACCAGTGGAGACATGGGGAAGATAGGTAGCCTGGGAAGAGATCTGCCATTTGCTTAGGGTTTCTGTCCCAGGCTTGTTTGAGGATAGGGTACAAGGTCAGACGTCTGATGACTGAAGTCAGCTGAGCTAGAGGCAGTCAAACTCAGCACCCAAGAAAGCAGATGCTACGTAGTCTTAGAGAACAGAACACTTGTGGTAATGCAAACACAACATCACCAGATCTTACAGTTTTTCAAGAGAAGCTAGAATTTCTAATTTTTATGAAAAATTGCCTGATTTTCAAAACACTGGTCAGGTTAAATAAAGCAATTCTGTAGGCCAGATATGTTCAACAGATGCCACATTGTCATAGGCATTTGTATACTATATTGTACCATCCTAAGAACCATGTTAAATGTTTCATAAAAATGGAGAAAACTTGGGCTCTGAGTTTAATAAGTAATCAATTAGTTAGTTATTTACAATTAATTAATAAAATGAAAAGCTGGGTTATAAGAATTATTTAAACCAATTTATGTAACATACCGTATCTCATGTAAGCTCTCCAAGCAGAAAAAGTGTTTGATTCACACCTTTAATGTCTTATTTCTTCATAACTCAATTATTTCTTCCCTTTTCTCTAAAATTTTTCTTCTGCATGATGATGTTAATATTTTCAAACTAAAGCTAGGCATTTTGGTTAATAGCTTTGGACTTTTTTTTAAAGATTTTAAAACCCCTTGACATTAACATGGATTCAAGGATAGATTTGAGTTATTTTGAACAATTCTATATTATTCCATTGATAAGAAACCTGTATTTTTAGTAGTTAAGAATTCATTTATTTCGTAGTGAGGAAAAACATGCCTGGAGTTTTGGGGTTTATTAGCCCAGCGGTTCTAGACGTTAGAATACATCAGAATCATCCGGGAGGCTTTTTACAACAGATTGCTGACTCCACCCTCAAAGTTTCTGACTGAGTAGGATCTAGATGGGGCTTGATAATGTGAATATCTAAGAAGTTCCTGGGTAATGCTGCTACTTCTGGTCTGTAGATAGCACTTTGGAAAACACAGCTTTAGAGAATTGGCATATTTCAAGGTGTAACATTTTTAGAGCAAATCAGACTCTTCTTGCATTGTTGATAAACTGAAGAAAGGGGGCATGATGAGAGTTATTGGCTCAGAAAATACCTTTGCCAGTGTCTGTGTTCAACTAATTGATCAAGATAAAGTATTTTTTGATACTCCTAATAATAGCTAAACTTTCTGTAATGCTTCCTTTGTGTCAGATTGTTCTCTAAGTTCCTGAGTCACTGCTTAAATCTTTATAAAAATCTTATTTATATCATCCCCTTTTTACAGATAAGAAAACTGAGATAGAAGTAAAGTAACTTGCCCCAGTTACACAAACTAGTAAATAGTGGTGTTAAGCTCAGTTAATGTGGGTCCTGAGCCCTTGCCCTTAACCACTGCATATACTACCTCTCAGGATAATGACTGCTCTCTGCCAGTCATCTCAGTTTGTCTTGGTTCATTCCATGAGCCCAGTCCTAGATCAGCTTAGGAAGAATAGTATAAATTAATATTTTCAGATATGTCTTTTTTAGACAGTCCATTGTTTAGCACATTTACTAGAATCAAAATTGCTATATAAGTCTGGTAAGAGATTCTAAAAGCCACTTGCATACAGGTGAATATCATCAGTACCCATTTCTTCACTGGGTTGACTGGAAATGTGTTTTTTGACCGGAAAATGAACATAGTTTATGTTACAATCAACACAACCACGGTACAGTTTATTTTTGCAAAAAGCATTTTTGGAAAATAGGGCTCATCATCACATCAACATTCCTTATGGTAATACTCGTTAAGTACGAGTTTATAATACTTTTGGTTCCTTTCTTTTTTTTTTTGGCGGTACGCGGGCCTCCCACTGCTGTGGCCTCTCCCGTTGCGGAGCACAGGCTCTGGACGCGCAGGCTCAGCGGCCATGGCCCACGGGCCCAGTCGCTCCGCGCCATGTGGGATCCTCCCGGACCGGGGCACGAACCCGCGTCCCCTGCATCGGCAGGCGGACTCTCAACCACTGCGCCACCAGGGAAGCCCTGGTTCTTTTCTTAACTGAAGTTTTTAGAGACTCTCTATGTATATGTGTATGGGGGGGGTGCACGTTTGTGTGTATATGGTCTTATGTTTGTCTTTAAATCTCCCTTCATTTTTTTCTCTTTCTCGTATGCTTTCCTTTTTATTTTTCCATAAATGTTACTAGAACACTAAGTTTGTACAAAAATTAGACAAAAATACTGCCTGGGTCTATTAGTTTATTTATTCTGTCACATGATTGTTTTAGTGTTGTTTAAAGCACAATTTTGGAGCCAGACATAATCACATTCTACTGTTCCTCACCTTGTTAACTGACAGACCACTGTTCCTATTAGACAATTGATCCTGGGCAGATGAAGCCATTAAAAACAGTACTAATTAGCTAAAGGGGGAAGACAGTAAAGCAGGCTGCCTCACTTCCTTTTATGCTTAAGGAAGTTGATGTTCCAGACAAATAATAATTGATATGTAGTCTGCCTTAATTGTGGTTGTTAACAGCCAGTATTGTAAGGACAGGCTGAGAATTTCTGTCTAGCTTATTGTATGTTTATTTAGGAATCCAAGAACCACTGGGTAACCTTTTTGGTTAACCTGAACTTAAAAGAATACATTTTATAGTGTCCCTGAAATCAAAACTCGACAGCTAGAGAGTTGTCTTGAGTTTGGGATACGTTTAGCAAATATCTGAAAATCACAATATACTTTTCAGTTTTAACATTGTACGTCCCCATCAATACCTGAGTCATCTATTATCTGATAAAATATTAATTTAATTGTCTCAAGAGTAGATATAGACAATTGTCCCTTAGGGTGAAACTATTAACAGAAGCAAACCAAAGCTAAAGACCAGCTTTCTTCTCCCAAAGACTGTCACAAAAAGGCCTCCTTCTTTATCCTTTCCACAAAAGGCATACATAGAAAATGATGGTATTTGTATGTTACAATGGAGTTGAAGAAAAAGATGCCTGAAACAAGGATAAATTGCCTGGGAATTTTATGGCCATGTTTGGGACCACAAAAGTGAGGGGATTTGGGTCTTGGCATCTTAGCACCTCTGCAGCATTTCCTACTGAGACATACTGAGGGGAAGCTCTGAGATAAGTGGAGAATAAGTGCCAGGATAAGTGGAGTTAACAGATTCACAAAAATAATCTCCCCAATATCACCAAAACAAACAAACAAACACTCTTCCCCTCCAAGACTGTATCAAACTAAAAATCTTCTGCAAAGCAGAGGAAACTGTCAACAGGGTGAAAAGACAACCTACAGAATGGAAGAAAATATTTGCAAACCATATATCTGATATGAGGTCAATTTCCAAAATATGTAAGTAACTTATACAATTCAATAACAAGAAACCTAATAACCAGGTTAAAAAATAGGCTAAGGACTTGGATAGATATTTCTCCAAATAAGATATACAAATGGCTAATAGATTCACTAATCATCAGGGAAATGCAAATCAAAACCACAGTGAGATATTACTTCAAGTTGTCCAAACATGTATTATAAAAAAACCAAAACAACAGCAACCAAACAACACCAGAAAGCAAGGAAACAACGTGGAGAAGTTGGAACCCTTGTGCTTCGCTGGTAGAAATGCAGATTTCCTTGGTTTTTACCTAACAGCTTCTTATTGTTCCAGGTTTCTATGAAAGATACCATGTTATATTTAGTACTCCTAGGCTCCTCTGGGCTGGGACATCTTCTCAGACTTTCTTTGTTTTTTATGACCTTGACAGTTTTGAGGAGTACAGGTCAGGTATTTTGTAGAATGTTCCTCAGTTAGTATTGGCATGATGTTTTTCTCATGATTAGACTGGGGTTATGTGTCTGGGAGAGGAAGATCACATTTTCATCAATCATACCAAGGGTACTATGGTTCTGCACCCTAGTTCCACCCTAGTGTGTTTTTTTTCCCCACACCACCAGGCAATTCTCTGACCCTAGCTGGCTATCTTACAATTCAATTCAATTCTGACACTATCTACCTGGAGATAGCATCAGATTCCATAGGTTAAGGGCTCAGTCCATAAGACTGCCCCCACTTCAGATGCCAATCACAAGTCCAGGTTGTTAGCTGTGCTTCTGAGGGACTGGGTATAAATCAGAGGTTCCCAGAACCCCTTCCTTGAGCTCCATTAATTTGCTAGAGCAGCTCAAAGAACACAGGAAACCAGTTTTCTCACTAGATTACCAGTTTATTACAAAGAGTATCAAGGGATATGAATCAATAGCCAGCTGAAGAGAAACATAGAGCAAGATCCTGAAAACAATGAGCTTGTAGAGTTCTTGTAGAGTTTGCAGCCAGCATGATGTGATGTGTGGAAGTGCTCTTGTTCACTAACCTGGAAACTCTATGAACCCCACCCTTTTGGGGTTTTATGGAAGCTTCATTAAGTAGGAGGGGTGGATTAAATCACTGACCATTGGTGATTGAACTCAATCTCCAGCCCCTCATCCCTCCCCAGAGGTCTGGGGGTGGGACTCAAAGTTGCAACTCTCTAATCACTGGGTTGGCTCCACTGGCCACCAGCTCCCCCCCACCCCATCCTTAGGTGGCCCAAAGTTTATCTCATAACAAAAAAAAATACCTTTATGACTTCCAACACTTTGGAAACTCCAAGGGTTTTAAGAGCTTTGTGGCAAAATTGGAGAAAAAGACCAAATATATATTCCTCATTAAAAATCACAATATCACAGGCATATATGATCAACATGACTTATCACTGTTGATGTTAACCTTGATCACCTGGCTGAGATAGTGTTTGTCAGATTTCTCCACTGTAAAATTATTCTTTTTTTTTCTGTACTCTTTGGAAGGCAGTTATTATGCACAGCCAATATGAAGCAAATGGGGGAATATGCAGTATCTCCTTGAGGGAGGTGTATCTTGGAATTTGTTTCTTCTTCCCAATTTATTTATTCAATAATCTTTTGCTTCAGTATGATTCATTAATACTTATTTTATACTTCGGGTTACACTCTAATACTACTTTATTCCCTTGCTCAAACTGTTCCAGCTTTGGCTATCATGAGTTTTTTCATTTACTTCCTTTATCCCTTTAACATATCTTAGCATTGTGATTTTTTTCATTTACTCCCTTAATTTCTGGAACTAAGTGATGCTCTAGGCTCATCTTGCGTATTTCCTACCTGAGTCTTAGAATCAGCCATTTTTCCAGTGGCCTTGGTATGTTTTATTGGGGAGTGGCATTAGAAACCAAGATCCAGGGACCAGGTATGCTCTTTGCTACTGGCATATTATTTCTTTTAGGCCCTCTCAACTGACAGAGTGAAGAAATGCATAGATGTATACTAACCTGTTCATATGCACATACCTATAAACATTTCTATATGTAACCATCTGTATTAAGATAACATGAGTTTGATACTAAGGTCTCTAACTATAATCCATTAAATGGTACAATTTTTACATCCTAACCTAAGATCAAACCCTTCCTGAAAGAGTTAATAAAATCAAAGTGCAGGGAGGACTCTAGTTCTCAGCTCACGAATTAGCACTTGCAATAATTATTCTAGGCGCTTACCTCTTAAATAGGCTCCATTGCAGAAAGCCATGTAACCTCCCCTAAGAAAATACTTAAGTTTATCATCTTGGATTTCTAGGCTACCTCAGTGAGCCTCCATCATTTCCTTTATGTTTCATTTATACACAAATTTCTTGAGAGATCAGTCATAACCATTCCATGTCCCTCTTCCCTGAGATCACACTTAATCACATACTTTAGGTGTTCCAACCTTACACAGTAAATTCATTTTTAAATCTATTGCTGGTACTTGTATTAAGAGTATTTCAGTATATGTATGTTTATTGTGTATTTTATATATACATAGCTCTATGAAAGTGAAAACTGATACATTAATTAAGAGCCAATTATGGGTACTATCATCATAGAATAATAATATCTCAGAGCTGGAAAGAATTTTAGAGATCATCTATACTCTATCCTTTATCCTGTGCATTTATTCCTTTTGTGACCTCCCTTACTTCTCTTTTACATACTGCTGAAATGCCTCAGATTATTATAATAAGCATCCATGTGTTAAAAAGGTACCCATGGGGCTTCCCTGGTGGCGCAGTGGTTGAGAGTCCGCCTGCCGATGCAGGGGACACAGCTTCGTGCCCCGGTCTGGGAAGATCCCACATGCCGCAGAGCGGCTGGGCCTGTGAGCCATGGCCGCTGAGTCTGCGCGTCCGGAGCCTGGGCTCCACAACGGGAGAGGCCACAAGAGTGAGGGGCCCGCGTACCGCAATTTGTTTGCTATCTCTAGGAACTAACTAGCAATGGGAGGGGCACTCTCTCCAGGATCAAAGTCCCAAATGCTGGAGCATCAAAAATACAGAAAATAAGGAAATACAGTTAATATAATCCCCAAGGCAGCTCCATTTCCTGTACATTTCTCTAGTGAGTTATGTTCTTCTGTGTCATAACATGCATTGAATTTTGTTACTAATCATGCCATCAGGTATCTACACAATGGGAAAATTTCTCAAAATTTTAAACTTATAATTAGTGATATAAATGCCTTTATCAGTCACTTTGTTGTCAAATAATAAATTGAGTATATTTACATTTTCACAGTTCAGGAGTTGTTATAAAATTTAAACCAAGAAATTTTTAGTTAGTTTTGCAAGGTTGTCTTTTCTTTCTTTTGAATACAGAATAATAATGAAATAAATAGCATCTAAGAGAAACTGTGTAGACTCAAAAGTTCATAAAAAGTTGCCAAGTACAAAAATAAATCTGACTAAGGTGAAAAGACCAAGATCTTCCCATCCAAAGAATCTGGAGATAATTGGAATTTTTTTTATATAAGTTCAATCTGGGCCATTTTACTGGCAATTAATGAAAACAAGAAATTTAGCCAAAAAATGTCAGCATTCAGATATCACATAGGGCATATGAATTAAATTGTTAAGACCCAGAAGATCCTATTTATAAGAATAAAAATATACAATAAAGAAAGAAAGAAGGGTGTTTGCTGGGGCAGAGATAAGGTTAATGTCACTTCTTGGGGTTAGTATTCAACTATGACACTAAAAGCTAATTAGAAAAAAAATTCAGTTTACTTTCATTGGTTCATAATTAATATAAAATTTACTGATACAAGTGCTAGACAGAAAATGGTGGTACAAAGAGTCATAACTTTGGTTATTTTCCTTCTTCAAACCTGCCCTCTACCTGAACCCCAGTGACAAATTGCTTGAGTCTGTGAAGCTACTAGAAAGCTGCTACTTGTTCTCTCGGCATTAATTTTCTGCAGACTTCTGGTCTGCCGGTGTTTGGGAAGTGAGGTAAACTCAAACAAGTTTAAACTAGAACCATAAGGCTTGTGTTTAAATATTGGTCTCTTCTTTTACGAAGGCTTCAACAAGTCACTTAATCTCCTTGACTCTTATCATGGTGGAGAAAGAAACATAATCAATAAACATGTGTTAAACACTAATTAATTGCTAGGCATTACATTATGTCCAGGTGTTAAGAGGTAAGTAGAACATGCTATTTAATCCAGTATGGTAATTAAAAATGTAAACAAAAGATTTCACTGCACTGTGACAAATATTATTATACATGTTCTAGGCAGATAAAATACAACCTAGGGAAGTATAGAAAAAAATTAATGATTATAAGCATGACATGCTTGTGAAATTTCAAATAGTTCAGAATGTAAGAAACTTGCATTTTATAGCAGGAGTTTAGGAGATGATGCTTATCCTAAATCATTTGGATTTTTACCTATTGTCAGTGAGCAGTCATTAAGTAATTTGATAAAAGTTGTGTTTTGGGACTTCGGTAGTTACTAAGGAGGTGGAATTTAGAGTAGGAGGGCGGGAATCCTGAAGGCAGGTCATTAGGGGGGCTATTTCCACAGCTCAGACTAAGCCCTCTTGAATAAAAAAAGAGAGATGATATCTTTGAGAGATGTTAAAATTACTTCATGAAGATTTTTAAAGGTTCTGTGAGATAATAGATGTAAAAGGAACTTTTAACCCATGAATTGCTTCATTAGGTTTTACTACAAGGTCCTAACATTAAACCTTCTTATTAGAAAGTACCATATAGGGAGATAAAACTGACTTGTTAGAAGTTCTAGTGATGCTGCCGCATCTTTCTCTGCTACTAATCCCTAACTCACTTTATCAAAACCAAAATTTCTGTAAGTGAAAATAACATTTTGTTAATGTCAGTTTCACTTGACTTCTATAAATTCAATTTACCAAAATGAGTTTGATTGCCTAATCTTGGGACATTGCCCATCTGTGGATGGCTGGATGTGTGTGTAAGGGGTTATCATGTTCCTATGATTGGTACATCAGAAATAATCACTTGGTATGGATGGTACCAAAGAAGAATGCTCTGTCTTCTCAAACTGAATTATGGGATCAAACTCAACCATGGGATCAAGCTCATCCTTGTCACTTCTTGACAACCACAGACAGAATTAGTCCCTCTTTTCTTTCTGTTCCTAGCTCTTTGGCATAATCTTACTGGACCTTTTGTTGTTTTAATTCATGTATTTAGCAAGTATTTATTGAGTGCTAACTATGTATCAGGCACTGTGATAAGCACTAAAGCAAACACACACTGTCCTTGCTCTCTTCCAGCATATCGGCTTAGATCCTGCTTGATGGTCCTTCCTTGGAAGTAGAGACGGGGCTTAAACTCTTCCTACCCCAGTGTTTAACAGTGACTGATGCATTGTATTATGCTAAAAAATATATTACTTATTCACTAGGTAAAGGTATAAATGCAATTATGTAAGTAAAGTAAGTCGACAGTTCATCTTAACTGGCTGAACGTATTTTAAATGATTATATTAGTCACAAAATGAATTACATATTTTTTTTCCATTCATCTTTCCTGAATTCATATTTACCTTTGGCAACTGGTAACTTATTATTAAAGAACACACAGAAATTTCAAGTAAGATATAATCTTTGCAATTTTAATTTTAATCTTTCATTGAAATTTTCCCTATAGATTTATTCAAAATACTCAGATCTAGTTTTACTTTTTTTGATGGTTAGTACCCATGAATTATTGTTTGTTTCACCAACACAAAAAATATAATAGGATTATCAGGAATAGTGTCAATTAATTAAAGCTAGTGTTTTTAAGAGCACCGATTATTCTTTTAGTAAGAAATATCATAACAGATAGTAAAGTAAATGAAGGAGACTATTAGTAGAAATTGTATAGAAATATGTAGGACTTCTATACATTATATCAGAACAAGTGATAAAAGGAAAACAGCAAGAAAGAAACTGAGAGAAATCTGAAGTTCATATAAGCATTTAGAAGAAATTAAAAGACAAAATAAGATTGCATTTAAAATGTTTAGTGCTCAAATGATTATTTTACATATTTTGACTGGAAAGAGAACACACAACCCAAAGCAAAACAGTAAGAAATTATCTTAGATCCTTATTCCTGAAACAAATCTTCAGGTCCCATTGGATTGTTTTGTGCCTCTCATTAAACTAAGCTTGTGTGCGTGCGTGTGTGTGTGTGTGTGTGTGTGTGTGTGTGTGTCTGTGTGTGTGTGTAACTAACCTGAAACATCTCTTTTCTTTTCCAAAAGTAGTTCTTGCTCCTGCTCTGTTCCATTTTGGGAGACTTTCCTCTTTTTAATTAGTTTGTCATGATTCTATAGTGAGAGTCAATAAAATAACATAAAATGCACAAATAAACTTATAGAAAAAAAATGAACAAATATTTTAGAGCCAAAAATAATTAACTACCTGATCCTGAGGAAAAAATACTACATTCTTTGCTGTTTTTGAGAGGAAAACATAAATTACTCACCAAAGAATTAAAAACCCTTTCATTGTTGGCAGCCTCTAATTTATTTCCCTCTGATTACTCCTAGATATTCAGTTAAGGTTGCAGAATTTCTGAGCATTTATCTATAATAATAGAATAATTTTGTGAGAGTCAGAATGTAAAAAAAGTATAATACAGAGTTTAAAAATGAATGAAAACAAATCCTTTTTTAAAAAAATAAAAAGAGTGAAGAGAAAGCATAGGAATTTTGTTTGGAAGACACAATTATTTCCCTTCCAATATTGTAAGTAGAAATTTAACATTTAAAAATAGTTCTTTGGTTGTTTCCTATATTTATAACAAATAAATAAGTTCCTTTGTAGGTGTTTCTGTGAATTATTTACAGATGTCTGTACTGAAAATTTTAAATGCCAAAGTTCCCAGTAAAACATTCACTCATTCATTCATCAAACTTTTATTGCATCCTTGTTCTGTATCAAACACTGTGTTCAGAGCTAAGGGATAAAATTTAGAAAACAAAATTGCTTATGTTGTCAAGAAATTATATTTAGCAGCAGTGTCAAAATATGTACATGAATAACTATTTATAAAATAAAGGGAGAATATTTCTACCAGGCATGCAAATATAGTGCTCTGCATTCAAACCATTTTAAAAAATTTGAAATATTTAAGCATACAGAAAAAAATTCAATAAATAATAGACATTTGTGTTTCCATCATCTGGATTTAACAATTGTTGACATTTTGACTTATTTACCACAGGTCCATTTATTTATTATTTATTGACTGATTGATTTATGGAATACAATGCGACCTACACCACTGACATTCTTTCCTTAACCCATTCCCCTGCAGTCCTGCTCAGAGCTAACTGCTAGCCTGAATTTGGTATGTATCCTCCCCCATCATGTCTTAATGTATTTAGTATATGTTCATAATCCAACACAACATAGAGATGTATATATTTTAAATTTTAAAATGAATGCTTTATTTTATGTATTGTCCTGATCATATTTTTTCCTGGAATATTGTTCCTTTAAACTAGTTTTTCATTCTCTCCAAAGTGGTGTTTTTCTACTCAAGATACTTTGGCTTCACTGCATACTTCATACTCACAAGACTACATCCGTGTTCCTTCTACCTAAGGACCTCCCTGACAGCAAGACTAACAGGCACCATTTATTGAGCTGTCACCTTGCTCCAAGTGCTGCTCTAGTCTTTTACATGTCCTCATCATTTAGTTCTCACAATAAATATGTGAAGTTAGGAGGCGTTATCATTCTCGTTTGGGTGAAGAGGACACCGAAAACCACAAATAAGTTGCCCAGAGTTATATAACCAGGAAGTGGTTGAGCAGCTTTGGAATTTAGGAAGCCTAGTTGCAGAACCCAGGATCCTCACTCACCTGCTTACTAGTGAAATTAAAGCAGCTTTATGCTTATTGAGCTTCAAGTGTGCTCTTGTGTGACCTGCCAATTCATCTTTTACTCTTTTATTATACTGGTATATTTGTCATTTTCTCATTTACTGATAAGAGGCTCTTCTTATAGAGATTAACCCTTTGTCATTTATTATCTTTAAAATATATTTTCCCCCCAAAGAGAATAATCTTTTAAATTTGTTTTAGTGACTTTTATTATGCAGAAGACTGTCTTTTAAAAATAAAAATTGTCACATTGCCTTCTTTAGTGTCTTGTCCAGGAAATATTGTCCTATACTTCCTATACAAATGAGTAAAACCCTTCCTTATTCTTTCTTATACAAACACATAAAAATATTCTCTTACATTTTCTTCAGAGTTTTTGTCTTGCTTTTCATGTTTTTATATCTTTAATTTAATGATAATTTATTTTTAAATGGCCAGAAACAAGGATCTAATTACTTTTCCATATGAACAGAAAATTTAATAGTGACTGGTAGGCTATTTCTGGCTTCTATAATCTAGTCCAGTGCTAACTTTGTGTATCTCTGTAAGGAGATCAAACCACTTTAATTATTACTGGTTAGAATTTTTCCTGATATTTGAAAAGGCACATTTTCTCTCTTTTTTTCTTCATAAGAATTGTCTAAGAAAAAAGTTTTAGCCTCTTAATCTCACATAAGAATTTAAAAAAAAATTTTACATTTCCCCAAGTGCTTCACATGATTTTATTATTTACTTATTTCTAAGTGTCCTACTTTTGTTCTTGTTGCAGTTGTGAATTGTATAAATTTTATTATTATATTTTGTCTGATGGCTTTTGCTCATGTGTAAGAAACCTATTATTTTGTATATTAGTCATAGATCCATGAAATTACAGACCATTTATTAATTCCAATAGACTGATTTTCAGCATGAACAATTGTGTTGCTAGAAAATATGGCAATTTTCCTACATTTCTGATTTTAACACTTTTTTTTCTTCTCTTGATTTATTGCATGGTGCAGGAATTGCAAAATAATGTGAACTAGATGTGGTGACAGCAGACGTCCTTGTCTTTTGGCTGACCTAAATAAAGAATGCTTCTAACATTCATCATTAATATGATGTTTCCTGTGGTTTTTAAAAAATTTGTGTAAGGGATAAGTAGATTTTCTTATCAAGTAAAGAAATTGCATTTTACTCCTCCTTCAATTTTTTTTTAAACACAAATGACTGTTAAATATCCAAATCATTCTCTCAACATTTTATACCAAGCTGAAAAACTAAAATAAAATTAAGCCTACATCTAGGCATATTGGCACACATTTAGACTTTAGACAAAGGAAAATGATCCCAAAGACAAATTTGAGAGGCAAGAAGAAACGTTGCACAAAAATTTATCAAAAAATAAAGGTCATTCTAAATAAAATTTTTAATATAATATAAGGGCAATATAATTATATAATTATTATATAATAATAATAATATTATAATAATAACTGGCATTTAAAGAGGCTACATAAAAAGAATTAACATAAAGAAAAATAATAACAAATGAGTTTGGAAGGAGGAACCAAGTATTTTAGGGTATTGTGTGGAAGATTTTAGGGTACTGTGTGGAAGGAAGGTTAAAATGTAGCCTTATACTTTGATACACAAATATTGTACAATTTTATAATCACTATGAGAAAAGAATAAATGAGTAACCTTCCAAGCCTACAGAGGAAAAATTTGAGTATTAAAAACAGATGTTAAATTTTAATTATCAGTTAATTAAAATATAGAATGCAACATTTTAAAAAGCCACAAGAAATAGTGGGACAAATAAAAAACAGAAAGAGATGGAGAAAATGCATAATTTGGAATAAAATTTAAATATAACATTCAATAAAATAAAATATAAACAGATTAACACACAAAGTGAATCATGAAATTATTAAAAATAAGTAAAACAAGATGTGGGCTTAGCTTCTACCATGGATGATGATACATCATAAAGTGAAGAGTATAATTAATGTAACATTCTGCACCTAACTTAAACAAACAGAAGCTTTCCATCTGTCTCTCTTTATTCTTCCCTTCTCCTTCTGAATAATTCAGCCCTAAAACTGTTTGCACAAGGTAAGCATCCATGGCTGAAACAGTGGGAAGGAGCTGTGGTGGGACAAGAATCGTGTCCATGTAGGTGCTTACCTAGCACAGGCCGTCAGTGCTTGAGCAGAGAAGGGAGGCTAGCTGTGCAGTGTGTGTGGGTGTATGTGGGTGGGTGGGTGCGTGAGGCTGGAGGTGGCGCAGGAGGACAGTGGGGTCTTAACATTTGAGAAGTGCAAGCAGGACCTTCATGGAAAGGACCAAACCGGCCTGGGGTATCAGAGCTCAATTACGCTGGGGAGCGTATCTCTACGGGGGACACCCTAGCATGGCCTCTTAGGGCTGAGAGGTGTGAGGCAGACGTCACAAGTGAGAGCTGGCCTGGCCAAGGCTTTCAGAGTCTGAGCTGTCTGCGTGGTGTTCATATAGATGGTTGTCTTGGTGTGGGTTGTCAGCGCTAGAGCAAAACGAACAAGTATGTCCCATGAGAGTGGTGGCCTAGCATAAATTGTCAAAACACCAATGTGATGAAGGGGGCTATTCCTAGCAGGGGGGATAGTGGTAGCAATGGGAGATTGGTTAAATACTGCTTGTTAATTAATATACATGTATTAAAGATAATTGACAGAAAATAAACTTGAATTAGCTTTGTAACTTTGGATTGGGCATGAAGGTAGTGGTACAAATATTTCAACATTTATAAATAGATATAAAACTATACCCTAACTTTCGCCATTGAGAGAGCCTGGTAGTGACACTCCCACAGCTGTAAGTACATCAAGCACCGAAATCTTTTAAATAGGGGTTGAGGCAGGAAAATCATAAGATTGATCTGGACTATTCTATTGTGTCCCAAAGCATGAAAGTGCTCAAAGAATAATGGGATATAATAAAGTACACAGGAGCCAGTATGCAGAGGTTCCAACTGGTCAAAACTCTGTCAATATGAATACCAAAATATAGTAGTGGATTATAACCCCTTAAATAAAATAAGATACGGACCTTGAATCTATATTAATGCAAATTAATAAATAAATAAAACAAAAGTTTGATGAGGAATGGATATTTACATGGCTTCAACTTTCTCAGAACATACATATGATTTTTTTAAATTTTTAATAAATTTTATTGAAATATCATTGATATACAATGTTGTGTTAGTTTCTGGTATACAGCAAAGTGATTGTTTTATATACATATATATTCTTTTTTAGATTCTTTTTCATTAAAGGTTATGTTAACTATAGTTCTCTGTGCTATATAGTAGGTCCTTGTTGGTTATCTATTTTATATATAGTAGTGTGTATATTTTAATCCCAAACTCCCAATTTATCCCTCGCCCATTCCCTCTTTGTTAACCATAAGTTTATTTTCTATGTCTGTGAATCGATTTCTGTTTTGTAAATAAGTTCATTGGTATAGTATTTTTTAGACTACACATGTAAGCGATCTCATATGATGTTGTTCTTTCTCTGTCTGACTTACTTAGTATGATAATCTGTAGGTTCATCCATGTAGCTGAAAATGGCATTACTTATTTCTTCTTTTATGGCTGAGTAATATTTGAGAAAATGTCTCAGAGTGAAGGAGACAAAAAGGACTTGACAACTAAAGACAATGTGCAATTCTGAACATTCTGGGGACATTTAGTGCAACTTGAGTCATCTGAGGATTATTAGCTCGTAGTGAAGTATCAATGTTAATTTCCCGCTCATACAGTGGTTACGTAGGAGAAAGTCCCTGTTTGTAGGAAAGAGACACTAAAATATTAAGACATGATAGCATATCCAGCTGGCAACTTATCCTCAAAATGGTTTGGGGAAAAAATTCTACGTACTCAACTTGTAATTATTCTGCAAAGCACAAAAATGCATCAAATCAAGACCAACTCTAGCATACATGGCTTATTTCATGAACTTTCACCCCAGGGTAGATGTACTGTCTCCCATATGGCCTAGCCTAGCAGAGGTTTTAGTGGATTTCAACCTCTATGAACCTTATTTGTCTTGTCCCTTTGTGCAGTTCATAAACATATGCCATACATGTTAGCTCTGCATAAAAATAATATTTTATGTGGAGTATTTTATGCAGATTCAGAGATCTACAGTAATTTTTTAAAAATCACTTTAAATTTTTCCCTCAATCATTAATTAATATTTGAGTAGCATTTACCTATAAGACTTTGGTTTATTTTATTTTATGACTTTTTTTTTTGCGGTACGCAAGCCTTTCACTGTTGTGGCCTCTCCCGTTGCGGAGCACAGGCTCCGGACGCGCAGGCTCAGCGGCCGTTGTTCGTGGGCCCAGCCGCTCCACGGCATGTGGGATCTTCCCGGACCGGGACACGAACCCGTGTCCCCTGCATCGGCAGGCGGACTCTCAACCACTGCGCCACCAGGGAAGCCCCTGGTTTATTTAAATGAGATCCTCAATTGTTAAAGCAGAGAAAGCAAATTATTCTGGAGACATTTATCTTCAAAGAATATGTGTAGGAAAGAAAAGTACCTCTTAGAAATATTACCAGTATTCTGTTTGCTATGCTTTTGATTTGTTCAAATACATTTAATTACAAGTATAAATTATATATACAGTTTAGAAACAAAGTATTTAATAATTTAAGGATTAACTGTGAGTCAAAATAATTTGTTTAGTCTAGCAATAATTTAATTGCAAGTTGTTCACAGAAGTGTACACAACACACGATAAATATTTATTATGTGTTGAATGAGACAAAGAATATCGAAGAGTTTAACAGTTTGGCAAACACTCGTGCATTAAAAGCTTTTATTATTTGCTTAGGTATGGAATTAATTTGAGATAAAATAATTAAAACCTAACACAAACTCTATTCTGAGTTTGTGCATTTTTAGATGTTAGCTATGTGGTGATTTTATGAAATTGAGTATGAATTAGAAAAACTCAAATTTGCTTATTCTTCCTCACATGTTCAATAGAATATTAATTCCTCGAAGTATTTATTGCATTAAGAACTAATCAAACCTTGCAAAGTTCTAGAAAGTTAAAACTATTGGCATTAGCCATTCATTGTTTAAATTCTCCTGACCTCATTAACCTTTTGTTGTAACTAGAAATCAAAATGCCTAAAATTGTATCCCAAAGGGAAACCATCAGCATCATTCTGAGAAGCTTCCCTTTTCAGAATCTGTCACAGCATCCTTGTTTCTTCAAGTTGTTTCTTCTTCCAGGTACTTTTAAGTTGAATATTTCTGAGTACAACTCCGTCATAATCTCTGTGACGTTTAACCCTGGAAGTGTGAGGGATTTGACCACCATTATTGATATCAAAATGATAACTAGGAATCTTATCTTCATATCCCTCAAAGAAAATATATAAATCCCAAGTTTACCACAGTACCTCTCTTGCTTTATCCTCACTAGGTAAATTTTTAAAATATAAGTATTTTAAATTATTTGGGGGGATAAATTACTAGGAGAGCAACAGCAGTATCAGAGCAATGAGACTTTTGATTAAGACCATTCTAAAATTGTCATCCAGAAAATTGGACCATAATATACTCATGATTGAAGAATCAGAGAGTATATTATTTTGTAAACTTGCCAACATATGACATTATCATTTTAAAACTTTTACATTTTGATAGGTAAAGGAAAGTATTGACTAATTGATTAATTTCTATGTCTTCTTTTACCAGCATAATGTAGCTTTTTATTTATTTATGTTTTGAATATGGTTGTCAGAGATTTAAATTTCTTCTTTTCATTAGTTTTTGTTCATATTGTATGTGTCTTTTTCTATCTAAATGTTTGACTTCTTGTATATTCATAAGGATCACTTGTATAAATAAATAACTATATACAGAGAGAAATAGAATAAAACAATTTTCTTATTGTGATATCTTTCTTTCAATGATATTACTTTGAGATCTTTTTCTGATGTACACATTTTTATGTTTTTTACTTTTATGGTCCAAACTCTTTATACTTTCTGACTATGGTATTTTCTATAAGGACCTTCACTTCCAGTGTATATGATATTATGCATATTTTCTTCTAATTCTCTTTGATTTAATTTATTCATATTTAAACTGTCAATTTATAGAATGCCAAGAAAGCTACTTATCTAAAACTATTTATAGAATAATGCATTAATTTACTTCTTTTCCTCTTCTCTGTCTGGATTATTTTGTAGATGATCTCATCCAGTCCAATGACTTTGAATAGCATCTATAAGATGATGGATCCCTAATTTAAATCTCTAGTCTAGCTCTTTCCTCCTAGTACTAAACATATGTTCAGATGCCTTCTTGACATCTCCAATTAAGTGTCTTATTAGGCAAACTAAATATGCCCAAAATGAAGCTCTTGATCACTCCCACCAAATTAAGTAATTTATTAATTTCCTCCACCTTGAGTTTGTTATCTCATAAAGTAATATCACCAAACAATGTGGGAATCAATACTGATTCTTCCATTGTCTAAACCCAGCATATCCAACCCAACAAGCAGTCTTGTCAATTCTATCTCCAAAATATATTTTGAGTTTCCCGATTCCATTTATATCCTCTGTCCTTACACACTTCCAAATCACTATCATCTTTTATCCAGGTATTGCAACAACTCTCAAGGGTCTCTGCTTCTACTTTTATCTCGTCTCCATTAATGCCTTTTCCACACAGAGATCAGAGCAATTTTTTGAAATATTTATTAGATATTGTTATTCCATTGTTTAAAATCCTTCCATCATTGTCCTTTTTTTTCTGTCTTTGTGTTACTTTGGATTCCCTCTGTAGCAAACTCAGGGGCAAGAATTCAAGTGCAAGTAAGAGTTGTTTGCTTTGTAATTTTTTTTTTTTTGAAGTACTGGAAATGCTTGTAGATGAGTAGGGACACAGTACCAGAAAGGAAAAGAGCCAAGAAAGTGTACGTGAAAATCCAGAGAAAAGAAGGAAGACTGGAACTTCGCTAACTGGGTTCACTTTAGGAAGTAGTATAAGCAATACATCACAGGATTTCCAGCTCTCCCAACCTTCAGAAGGGAGGTAAAATGGATGCATATTTTCTTAGTCACTGTTTGAAGAGTGATGGAGTGTGGGTAGTATTCTACATACCTCTAGCTGGCACAAAAAGCTCCCAGGCACAGAAATGGAGATATAGCCTCTGCAAGTCTGAACACACAGAAATGGTAGGGTTCAAGATGTATGGGCACTCACGGTGTCTGTTACAGCCCTGCATAATCTGATTTCTACTTCCATTTCCACTTTAATCTCATACTTCTCAATCCTACTTTACTGTGCTCCAGCCATACTTGCTTCATTTTTTGTTCTAATTTTTTTCTTTACTCATGTTGAAATTTTTTCTTCTCTTCGATTTTCAGTTCTTATTCTTCAAGACTCAGATTAAATGCCCCCTCCTTACAAAGCCATTTAGCATAAGTCTATTAAATTACAAATCACCTAATCAGCCATTGCTTTCTATCAAATTACCTTTTTGATTTCTTTTATAACACTAGTTCTCAATATTATGGTTGTCTCAACAAGATTTATTCCAGTGTTGTCTTGTATTGCAGAAATGTAATCCATAAAGCTGATGGCACTCTGACTCATCTGGGGTGAGAGGTATGATTGTTCTGAAAACACAGGGCAATGCAGTCTCTCTGGACAGAATAATTAGTTTGAAAATAAGCATGTATGTAGAAAATAACTTGGACTTGCCCAAAGAAAGGTCTTCCCTTTGCCTTTGGCCTCTAATACCTGATAGGACTATCTTTATTTGGGCAAAGGACTGAATATATCAGCTGGTAGAGTGTAGAATGACTATATCAGTAAGACAAGCCATGTGATTTATGGTAAGGGCTTTTAGTTCACGTGTTGTCAGTTGACCTCTAAAATCAACCACATGGGCAACCAATCTATCATGACCAAATAAAGGAGCCCCAGTTAAAAACTCAACACCAAAGGTCAGGTAAGCTTCCCCATTGGCAGGACCCTGTGTGTATTGTCATACATTGAAGCCACTAGTGTAATGCATTCTGACTCCATAAGAAAGGACAGTGAAAGCTTTGCATATGGAACCCTGTCAGACTCTACGTAATGCTCTTCATTTGGCTGAATTTAATCTGCCCCTTTTCCCTATAATATACTAATGTTGTGAGTAGCATAGCTTTCCAGTGAGTTCTGTGACTCCTAGCAGATTACCAAATCTGAAGTTGGTTTTTGGAACTGTATAGCCTTGCAGTTGATGTCAGAAGTCAAGGATGGTCTTGAGGACTGGGTTCTTAGACTTTGCAGTTTGACTAAGTCTGGGTACTATGAAATCTAAGCCTAGTCCCAAACCTTTATGTCATCTTGTGTCTTATTTTTCACACATGCTTAATAAGTAATAAATCAATAAATCCCACCGACTCTTCCCTAAAAACATATCCAGAAGTCAACCTCTTCTTCAGCTCTTGCCACAACTCTTTTTAAGCCTTCATTCTCTCTTACCTGGATTACAGATCTCCTTGCTTCTACCTTGCCTTCTTAAACTTTGTTTTCAACACATCAACCAAACAGATCGTTTTGAAACATAAATCTGGCGTGATACATTGAATTACCATTCAAAATATACAATGTCTTTCTGTCTGGGCCCCTTCATGCAAGGTCCTTCACCACAGAATCCCAGCTATGTAAGGATTATAGTTTTCATTTCATTTATGTTGGGCTTGGTTAGATTAATGGATTGGAAAATGAAATGTATGTGTAAATGACTTTGTTACTTCTGAGTGGAAATTTAAGGAAGCATTTCACGATTTCATCATATCTTTTTCTCATTGCTACATCATAATGGCATTGTCACAGATAAGTACTGGCTTTTCATCCTGGTTCCTAAAGAGAACATCGAGAACTACAGCTGACATGCAGCTTGTACATACTGGATAAGGGAAAATACTACTGTAAAAAAATCCACTGAGATTTTAGGATTGTGTGTTTCAAGAAACATTACATATAGAAAACTTGACACAGAAATTAGTACTAGAAGTGGGATGCTGCTATAATAACAATTAAAAAAATAAATGATGTGACTTTGATTTTAAGACAGATGGAACATGGTGAGAAAACTACAGTTAGATGTTGGAAAATAACAGCACATGGTATGCAGTAGTGAAATATTTAGTATAAGTGCCAACTGACAAAAAAATACCAAAAGTCAGTTTATATTTTAACATGAAGAGGTTGGGCAACAGATGCTATTAGCGTGCCTAGTCATTATTGACTGCATTTGATGAGATTGTAAAAGGAGATGATCTGAGAAAAGAACTGGAGTGGGGGGAGTAGGAAAGTTGCAAGGAGACAAAAGAGAATGTGGACCACCCAGAAATTCTGAAACATTCAAGATCGGAAGAGGCAACTATTTCTTATATGCAAATGGGAAAAAAATAAATGAATGATAGTAAAAATATAAAACAAAGCAACAAAGGATAATTAAATCTTGACCTTGTAGCAAGGCCAAATCAGCCATCTTTAACTGAACTCAGGAAATAAAGATCAGGGAAGGACTTGTCAACAGAACTACAAAAAATTCTGAATGCAAAAAATTAAGTCTAGAGATCTATTTGTTTCTTAAAAAGTATTGTGAGGTGACTGTCACCACATAGAGGGTACTACAAATATATAAAAAGGTAAATAGGGTTTTGATAACATTTTACATTGTAATATGCCATAACTGTAATTTCCACTACTCTCCATGACTGGATAACTGACACTGAACTTGCCCTCATGCTGCAACCAGCCATGAGAAAGACAAAATGCACAAGGCAACTATTTCAACCTCCACTGGAAAACAGGTCACACAAAAGTTTTATTCCTGAAAGAAGAAAAATAAAGTAAGCCCTACATTTGCCTGAGCTTTCTTCCTGGGGTATTCTGATTACAATGCAACTAGTAAGGGGTCCTATCATATCAAGACAATAAAACTGAGCTGAAGGGGCAGAGATTAGATTTTGGAGCTGACAAATTAGCTGAATTTTTAGGGCAGGAACTAGGGAGGAGAAAGATATGCAGGAAAAGAGCGCAGAAGTTTATACATGATTCCCATAGTTCTTTGGCAGAGGGCTGAACTGTACAAATGCAGGGTGAAACTCTATGTGGTCTACCAGAGGCTAGCTATTTCAAGACTGAGCATTGAACAGTGGTAGATTTTAGAGGTGGTATTTGAACTAAGGTAGGTAGTTCAATCAGGATGAAGATAAAATGTAATAATGTCAATATTTTTAGAGCCAAGGGATTATCTATGCACTGCATTAAAGTACAGTGGAATGGTATAACTCTACTCATAGAGAAAGAATGCACATCTAATATTTGTAGATGACAGAACCCCTTCGGAGATCTTCCAACATTCTAAAAGGAGTCTTCCCACCAACAGTGCATGAAGGTTCCCTTTTCTCCACACCCTCTCCAGCATTTGTTGTTTGTAGGTTTCTTGGTGATGGCCATTCTGACCAGTGTGAGGTGATACCTCATTGTAGTTTTGATTTGCATTTCTCTAATGATTAATGATGTTGAGCATCCTTCCATGTGTTTGTTGGCAATCTGTATATCTTCTTTGGAGAAATGTCTATTTAGGTCTTCTGCCCATTTTTGGATTGGGTTGTTTGTTGTTTTGACATTGAGCTGTATGAGCTGCTTGTATATTTTGTAGATTAATCCTTTGTCGGTTGCTTCATTTGCAAATATTTTCTCCCATTCTGAGGGTTGTCTTTTCATCTTATTTGTTTCCTTTGAGGTTCCTTAAAAAACTAAAAATAGAACTACCATATGACCCAGCAATCCCACTACTGGGTATATACCCTGAGAAAATCATAATTCAAAAAGAGTCATGAACCACAATATTCATTGCAGCTCTATTTACAATAGCCAGGACATGAAAGCAACCTAAGTGTCCATCATCAGATGAATGGATAAAGAAGATGCAGCACATATATACAATGGGATATTACTCAGCCATAAAAATAAACGAAATTGAGTTATTTGTAATGAGGTGGATGGACTTAGAGTCTGTCATACAGAGTGAGGTAAATCAGAAGGAGAAAAACAAATACTGTATGCTAACACATATATATGGAATCTAAAAAACAAAAAAAAGTTCTGATGAACCTAGGAGCAGGACAGGAATAAAGACGCAGATGTAGAGAATGGACTTGAGGACATGGGGAGGGGTAAGGGTAAACTGGGATGAAATGAGAGAATAACATTGACATATATACACTACCAAATGTAGAATAGATAGCTAGTGGGAAGCAGCTGCATTGAACGGGGAGGTCAGCTCGGTGCTTTGTGACCACCTAGAGGGTTGGGATAGGGAGGGTGGGAGGGAGACACAAGAGGGAAAGGATATGGGGATACACGTATACATATAGCTGATTCACTTTGTTATACAGCAGAAACAAACACAACATTGTAAAGCAATTATACACCAATAAAGATGTTAAAAAAATTTTAAAAAAAGAAGTCTTAAGTCCAGTTTTGCAAATATGAAGTAATATAAACTTGTCGCCAATATTTGAAGAGTTGAAATTTTCAGTAAATGATGAAATTCAGAAGCCTAAACACCATCTTGTTTTTATTTTGTTTTACAAAAGAAGGAGGAAGCCACTTAAATTTACATTTACATGCTTGAAGGTTTTAATATTCCAGAGGTCTTAGTATGGGTTCTTCCAAAACTAGAGCTCGAGACAAAGACTTCGATTCATGTAGTTTATTTGAGAAGGTGGTATGAAGGAGAGAGGGTCGTAAAAGAAGGAAGGAGAAAAGCCATCAAAGGGAGCCTTATTATGCTGGTCGTCACTGTGCGCCACCGTGTATCTATCTCACTGGGGATACTGAGGACCCAATAGAACATACCACAGAACTGCTGCTTCAAAAAGAGTGAGAGACCAGAGTGTTTATTCTTTGGTTGAGATTTGCCTTCAAGGGTGTTAACTCTTCTGTCTAACGACCAGCTCCTTGTTAAGACTGAGTGAGCATCTGTGGCTTCAGAGATAATGTTGAAGCAAAAAGTAGAGAGAAGTGGCAGGCACTCAAGGTGGGATTTTGTCAGCGTACATTGGAAGTGCCAGTGAAATTGGAGCTGAGCCCAGGTGATGTAGCATGGAACATCAGAAGCATCTGCACCAGTCCACTTCAACTATTACTCAGATTCACTTGTATTGCACTTATTAGTTACATTTTCTTACTAATCCTTCAAAATGATAGCCAGTGGTAATGGCTAAAAATACATGAGATTTGAGTTATTTCACAAGTGATATTCCTTACTGCGGTAACTGATCCATAAATTATATGTAATAATCATCATTAACTTTCTCTACCACCCATTCCACTTTTTTCTCACCTCCAGCCTGCACTTCTTGTAGTGTAGATAGTTTTCCTAATGGAGTGAATTAGACCTTCTTTCCTAAAACAGTGAGCCCTTGATTGCCTTCCCCTTTTTGGGACATGATGTCTGCAATTATCCATTCACTATTATTACCTTACCTAGAAACTTCAATCCTTTCATCATAGTCAGCTGGGGCTGCCATAACAAAATACCATAAACTAGGTGACTTGAACAACAGAAATTTGTTTTCTCATAGTTCTGGAGGCTGGGAAGTCCAAGATCAAGTTGCAGGCCAATTCAGTTCCTGATTAAAATTCTTTTCCTAGGTTACAAACAGCCACCTTCTGGCTGTGTTGTCACAGATGTTTCCTCAGTGTGTGTGTGTATGTCTGCATGTATGAAAAGAGAGAGATCTCTTTCTCTTCATCTTCTTATAAGACCGTCAATCCTATGGGATTAGAACCATAGTCTTATGACCTCATTTAACCTTAATTATGTCCTAAAAGCTGCTACTTCCAAATATAATCAGAGTAGGAGTTAAGGTGTCAACATATGAATTTGGGGGACACAATTCAGCCCATAGTACCATCATAGCAACCACTGGTTCAACACCTCACCTTTCAGTAGAGCACCTCAACCCCATAGAGCATTGTCCCTGAGTTGGTGCCTAAGTAGGGGCTTTAAAAAGCCATTCACATGTTCTAGTAGATTGACCGCTTTCAGGATGCTGTATATGCTAAGAGGAATGGATTTAGCAAATACTATGGTTCTGTGCCCATTGACTCACCTCTTTGCCATAAAATGTATCTATTATTTCTGATGCAGTGTTTTACTGAATATCAAGTAGATAAATCTGCCACTCAGTAAGCCCTTGGAAATTTGTGCTTGTAAAGCTCTGCAATGTACCCACTTCAGGATAAGTATTTCCAGTGCCATAGTCATTTGATGACTCATATTCATCAAGGACTCCATAAAACTCTAAAAGGTAAAAGGTTGCTTCAAAATGTAAAGTGTACATACACTTTGATACTAAAAATTCAACTTAAAAAATATAACGAAATGATCATTGCGATAGACTGGATGCTTGTGTGCCCCCTAAATCCATTTGTTGAAATCCTAACTCCCGAATGATGGTAATAGGAGGTGGGGCATTTAAGAGTTGATTAGGTCATGAGGTCGGAGCCCTCATGAATGGCATGTGTCCTTATAAAGAGACCCCAGAGAACTCCCTCATCCTCTCTCTGCCATGTGAGGGTACAATGAGTTAGCAGCAGTCTACAACCCTGAAGAGAAACCTCACCAGAACCTGACCATTCTGGCACACTAATCTGGACTTCCAGCTTCTAGAACTGTGAGAAATAAATTTTTGTTGTTTATAACCACCCAGTCTATGGTACTTTGTTATAGCAACCCAAACTGACCAAGACAATCATGCAATTCCACAAAAGCATATCTACACTTTATGCTCATTACAATATTGTTTGCATCACAGAAACTTGGATTGAATCTAAATATCTTCTAATAAAGAACCTCTTAAATAACAGTGGAATATCTACACAATAAAATATTATAGTAAAAATGTTCTAAATATGTGTTTGTATGTATGTATTTGTGTATGAACACATACATACTGTCTATTAACATTGTAAAGAGGGTTAGGAGTGACTATTGGGGTATAGTCTATATATCAATACTTTAGGATAATACATGGCATTTTTGTGTGATATAACGTTAATTTTATAATTTTAAAAATAACATGTGTTTTGAGAATTAACAAACACAAAAATTGCTGTTCTATAGGTGGATATCAAAGCAAGAGCAAGTAAGGCCCAAAGGAGAAAAAAAATATGCTCTTTTCATAATATGTGTGGTTTTGGCTGCCTCATCGACTCATGGATCCCTGACTAATGATGAGGGCAGAAATAGGAGCAGCTTCAGTGGACTTTAGAAAAATTTCAGTGGGGATGAGGGTGCAAAGAGGTAGGGTCCAGAGGTGTAAAACATGTAAAGAAATATTGCCTATGATGATTTAGAAAATGATAAATTTATTTCTAATACATAAAATGATTTACAGAAAATACAGATAGAGGATCAATAATATAGTCAAAGTATCCAGAAAACAGTGAAAACTCACAAGAAATACTTATGATTCAAAATGTGGAAAACTAACAATTGTTACTTTTAAGTAATTCATATCTATGCTTTATAAATGTTTAAATCATTTTTAAATCAGTTGTGCTGATTTGTAATCTCAATGTACCTATGCTTTATAAATATTTTAGTCTTAACTCTAATCTTTTATTCAATTTTCAATTGTTGGATATTTACACATTTATCAATCACTTAGAAATGAATACAAATATGTTTATCTGTATTCAAGTGAAAATGAATACAGCTATAAATTTTCCAAGCTTGTTCATATAGTGGTTAGCGACTATAGCTCAGAAGTTAGGAAGACCTGAGTTTGAATCCTCTAACACTATAACTGTGGGAAAATTAAGAAATCTGATCTCTAAACTTCTCATGTTCTTTAAAAGGGATAATAATGAGGTTATTATTATTTATGGTGTTATTAAGAAGACTATATTAGATATTATGTATTTTATTCGAGGTATAATGTCTTGCACAGAGTAAGTCCTGAATTGAATTATCACCATTATTATCATCCCTTTTGAACTCCCACAGGGCTTTGGCTCTCCCTAAAACCCTGCTATGATAATTGTAATTGGATTTGACATCCTTCTTTCTCTTGTTACAGGACACTTTAGTGTTTAATACTGACCTGTTTCTCTGACTTTCCACTGCTTTATACATATTCTCTAGCCGTACTGGAAATGCATGACATGTACTAAATCTTATTTCAATTTTTTGCACAACTTATTTCCCTACTTGAAGTCTTTTTCTTCCCCTTTTCTCCCCTCTCCTCACCCCTCAAAGTCCATAACTCATTCTGTCCTTCAAGACTCAGTTACTCCCTGGATTTGGTTCCTCTCATGTGCTCCCATAATCTCTCTGCCTCTCTGTAGAGTTTTATCACTTGCCAATCAGTATTTCTTTGTGTCTCTAACAGTTTAAAATTCAGCAGTTATCAGGGCTGTCACAAAGAAGACACTCAGTAAATGACTTCAAAAGAAGAAAAGGAAAAATGGGAGAAAGAATAAGAAAGAGAGAGAGAGAGAGAGAGAAGGAAGGAAGGAAGGAAAGGGAGAAAGGGAGAAAGAAAGAAAAAGAAAGAAAGAAAGAAAGAAAGAAAGAAAGAAAGAAAGAAAGAAAGAAAGAAAGAAAGAAAGAAAGAAGGAAAGAAAGAAAGAAGGAAAGAAAGAGAGAAAGGAGCTGCTTTTAAGTCCTAACCTCTTAAGTGCATGTTATTATCAGGAGCTGAAGTTGCTAGAGGGAATCTGAGACTGTTCTTGGGGAAGAATTTAGTCTGAGGCTAAAAGTTAATGATGAAAATGTTCAACAAAGTCCCCTCAGGGGCATCAATATGCCAACGTGGCGGTTTGTCCAAACCCACCTTTTCTGTCATTTCTATCTTCCTACTCTGTTCTTCAGAGATCCTCAAGATCAACACTGTGCACTTGGCCGTGATTAGTGTAGCTATACTTCTTGCCCTGCCCTTTGCTCCATCTTGATAGCTTAAATACAGATTCCTGTTAACAATCCTACCTGCTATGGCAGAAGAATATGTAATACAAAGTTCATCAGATTTAGCAAGGACATCCAGACTATCCAGTCTGATAGTGACAGCTGTTCAAAATGTACACCGCCCATATGGCATGAAAAAGCAAGTGGTTTTTTTTTGGTTTTCTAATTTTGTCTGTGAATGCCTATTTTTAGCTGAAAAATGCTCAGCTTTTGAACTGCTTTTTTTCTGGACAAGCTTTTAAACTAAAGAGTGTTACTAAATTTCTAACAAAAATCCATTCCTCTACTCCCACCATATAATTGAGGTTGAGTTTAAAGCCAGTGATCCTGCCGCTTTTGTAGTTTTAACAATAGCTAAATTATGTAAACAATAAAAAAATACATGAACATTTAAACATTTATACTTTAAAAATAATTATATACATTTATTATAAATTAGTTTTCAAAGTTGGTTCTCATAGATGTGTATTTGATTCTCACAAAAACCATTGAATTAGGTATGAGTTATTTTGATTTCATAGATATAAACTTGAATATCAAATCATTTAAATATAACTTTCTATAAAGTTAACCTATGATTTTGTAGACTTGCTTTTAGAATTTAGTGCCTTTATACAATGCTATATTGATTTCCAAGCCCACAGCACAATTAGCAGTTTAACAAATGAGAGTGCCAAATTAGGTTTTTTTTTTGTTTGTTTGTGTTTTTAATAGCAGACTTTAGTTTTTAGAGCAGTTTTAGGTTTACAAGAAAATTGAACAGAGAGTACAGGGAGTTTCTATATTATCCCTCTTCTCCCAAGTTTCCTCTATTATTAACATCTTGCATTAGTGTGTATGTTATAACTGATGAACAAATATTGATATACTGTTATTATTAACTAAAGTCTACAGTTTACATTAGGGTTCATTCTTTGTGTCACACAATTGTACAGGATTTGCCAAATGTAAATGTCATGTACCTAACATTCCAGTGCCAAACAGAATAGTTTCATTTCCCTAAAAATCCCATGTGTTCTACTTATTCATCTCCCCCCACTCCTTCCCCCAAACCCCTGGCAACCACTGATCTTTTTATTGTCTTCAAGGTTGCCTTTTCCAGAATGTCATATAGTTGGAATCATATGGTATGTAGCATTTCTTTTCTTCTTTTTAAATTTTATATCTTCGTTTTTTTAAAACATCTTTATTGGAGTATAATTGCTTTACAATGGTGTGTTAGTTTCTGCTTTATAACAAAGTGAATCAGTTATACATATATACAAATGTCCCTATATCTCTTCCCTCTTGTGTCTCTCGCCCTCCCACCCTCCCTATCCCACCCTTCTAGGTGGTCACAGAGCACTGAGCTGATCTCCCTGTGCTATGTGGCTGCTTCCCACTAGCTATCTATTTTACGTTTTGTAGTGTATATATGCCCATGCCACTCTGTCACTTTGTCCCACCTTACCCTTCCCCCTCCCTGTATCCTCAAGTCCATTCTCTAGTAGGTCTGTATCTTTATTCCCATCTTGCCCCTAGGTTCTTCATGACCATTTTTTTTTTTTAGATTCCATATACATGTGTCAGCATAAGGTATTTGTTTTTCTCTTTCTGACATAGGTCACTCTGTATAACAGACTCTAGGTCCATCCACCTCACTGCAAAAAAAACCCCTCAATTTTGTTTCTTTTTATGGCAGAGTAATATTCCATTGTATATATGTGCTACATCTTCTTTATCCATTCATCTGTTGATGGACACTTAGGTTGCTTCCATGTCCTGGCTATTGTAAATAGAGATGCAATAAATATTTTGGTACATGACTCATTTTGAACTATGGTTTTCTCAGGGTATATGCCCAGCAGTGGGATTGCTGGGTCATATGGTAGTTCTATTTTTAGTTTTTTAAGGAACCTAAATATGGTTCCCCACAGTGACTTTATCAATCTACATTCCCACCAAGAGTGCAAGAGAGTTCCCTCTTCTCCACGCCCTCTCCAGCATTTATTGTTTGTAGATATTTTAATGATGGCCATTCTGACCAGTGTGAGATGATATCTCATTGTAGTTTTGATTTGCATTTCTCTAATGATTAATGATGTTGAGCATTCTTTCATGTGTTTGTTGGCAATCTGTATATCTTCTTGGGAGAAATGTCTGTTTAGGTCTTCTTCCCATTTTTGGATTGGGTTGTTTGTTTCTTTGATATTGAGCTGCATGAGCTGCTTCTAAATTTGGGAGATTAATCCTTTGTCAGTTGCTTCATTTGCAAATATTTTCTCCCATTCTGAGGGTTGTCTTTTGGTCTTGTTTATGGTTTCCTTTGCTGTGCAAAAGTTTTGAAGTTTCATTAGGTCCCATTTGCTTATTTTTATTTCCATTTCTCTAGGTGGGTCAAAAAGGATATTGCTGTGATTTATGTCATAGACTGTTCTGCCTATGTTTTCCTCAAAGAGTTTGATAGTGTCTGGCCTTACATTTAGGTCTTTAATCCATTTTGAGTTTATTTTTGTGTATGGTGTTAGGGAGTGTTCTAATTTCATTCTTTTACATGTAGCTGTCCAGTTTTCCCAGTACCACTTATTGAAGAGGCTGTCTTTTCTGCACTGTATATTCTTGCCTCCTTTATCAAAGAGAAGGTGACCATATGTGCGTGGGTTTATCTCTGGGATTTCTATCCTGTTCCATTGATCTATATTTCTGTTTTTGTGCCAGTACTGTACTATCTTGATGACTGTAGCTTTGTAGTATAGTCTGAAGTCAGGGAACCTGATTCCTCCAGCTCCATTTTTCTTTCTCAAGATTGGTTTGGTTATTTGGGGTATTTTGTATTTCCATACAAATTGTGAATTTTTTTGTTCTAGTTCTGTGAAAAAATAGCAGTGGTAGTTTGACAGGGATTGCATTGAATCTATAGATTTCTTTGGGTAGTATAGTCATTTTCACAATGTTGATTCTTCCAATCCCAGAACATGGTATATCTCTCTATCTGTATCATCTTTAATTTCTTTCATCAGTGTCTTATAATTTTCTGCATAAAGGTCTTTTGTCTCCTTAGGTAGGTTTATTCCTAGATATTTTATTCTTTTTGTTGCAGTGGTAAATGGGAGTGTTTTAATTTCACTTTCAGATTTTTCTTCATTAGTGTATAGGAATGCCAGAGATTTCTGTGCATTAATTTTTTATCCTGCAACTTTACCAAATTAATTGATTAGCTCTAGTAGTTTTCTGGTAGCATCTTTAGGATTCTGTATGTATAGTATCATGTCATCTGCAAACAATGACATCTTTACGTCTTCTTTTCTGTTTTGGATTCCTTTTATTTCTTTTTCTTCTTTGATTGCTGTGGCTAAAACTTCCAGAACTATGTTGAATAATAGTGGTGGGAGTGGGCAACCTTGTCTTCTGCCTGATCTTAGTGGAAATGGTTTCAGTTTTTCATCATTGAGGACGATGTTGGCTGTGGGTTTCTCATATATGGCCTTTATTATGTTGAGGAAAGTTCTCTCTATGCCTACTTTCTGGAAGGCTTTTATCATAAATGGGTGTTGAATTTTGTCGAAAGCTTTTTCTGCATCTAAATGGGTGTTGAATTTTGTCGAAAGCTTTCTCTGCGTCTATTGAGATGACCATATGGTTTTTCTCTATCCATTTTTTTTTTTTTTTTGTGCGGTATTCGGGCGTCTCACTGTTGTTGCCTTTTCCATTGTGGAGCACAGGCTCCGGACGTGCAGTCTCAGCAGCCGTGGCTCATAGGCCTAGCTGCTCTGCAGCATGTGGGATCTTCCTGGACCGGGGCACAAACCCGTGTCTTCTGCATCAGCAGGCAGACTCTCCACCAGTGCGCCACAAGGGAAGCCCCCATCCATTTGTTTATATGGTGTATCACATTGATTGATTTGTGTATATTGAAGAATCCTTGCATTCCTGAATAAATCCCTCTTAATCATGGTGTATGATCCTTTTAATGTGCTGTTGGATTCTGTACAATGAGTTTGGGAATTTTCCTCCCTCTGCTATATTTTGGAAGAGTTTGAGAAGGGTAAGTGTTAGCTCTTCTCTAAATGATTGATAGAATTCGCCTGTGAAGCCATCTGGTCCTGGGATTTTGTTTGTTGGAAGATTTTAAATCACAGTTTCAATTTCAGTGCTTGTGATTGGTCTGTTCATATTTTCTCTTTCTTCTTGGTTCAGTCTCGGAAGGTTGTGCATTTCTACGAATCTGTCCATTTCTTCCAGGTGGTCCATTTTATTGGCATAGAGTTGCTTGTAGTGATCTCTCATGATCCTTTGTATTTCTGCAGTGTCAGCTGTTACTTTTCCTTTTTCATTTCTAAATTTATTGGTTTGAGTCTTCTCCTTTTTTTTCTTGATGAGTCTGGCTAATGGTTTATCAATTTTGTTTATCTTCTCAAAGAATCAGCTTTTAGTTTTGTTGATCTTTGCTATCGTTTCCTTTAATTAATTTTCATTTATTTCTGATCTGACCTTTATAATTTCTTTCCTTCTGCTAACTTTGGGTTTTTTTTTGTTCTTCTTTCTCTAATTGCTTTAGGTGTAAGGTTAGGTAGTTTATTTGAGATGTTTCTTGTTTCTTAATATAGGATTGTACTGCTATAAACTTCCCTCTTAGAACTGCTTTTGCTGCATCCCATAGGTTTTGGGTTGTCGTGTTTTCATTGTCATTTGTTTCTAGGTATTTCTTAATTTCCTCTTTGGTTTCTTCAGTGATCTCTTGGTTATTAAGTAGTGTATTGTTTAGCCTCCATGTGTTTGTATTTTTTACAGTTTTTTTCCTGTAATTGATATCTAGTATCATAGTGTTGTTGTCGGAAAAGATAGTTGATACGATTTCAATTTTCTTAAATTTATCAAGGCTTGATTTGTGACCCAAGATATGATCTATCCTGGAGAATGTTCCATGAGCACTTGAGAAGAATGTGTATTGTGTTGTTTTTGGATGGAATGTCCTATAAATATCAATTAAGTCCATCTTGTTTAATGTATCATTTAAAGCTTGGGTTTCCTTATTTATTTTCATTTTGGATGATCTGTCCATTGGTGAAAGTGGGGTGTTAAAGTCCCCTACATGAATGTGTTACTGTCAATTTCCCTTTTTATGGCTGTGAGTATTTGCCTTATGCAACCTATGTTGGGTGCATGAATATTTACAATTGTTATATCTTCTTCTTGGATCGTTCCCTTGATCATTATCTAGTGTCCTTCTTTGTCTCTTATAATAATCTTTGTTTTAAAGTCTATTTTGTCTGATATAAGAATTGCTACTCCGGTTTTCTTTTGATTTCCATTTGCATGGAATACCTTTTTCCAACCCCTCACTTTCAGTCTGTATGTGTCCCTAGGTCTGAAGTGGGTCTCTTGTAGACAGCATATATACAGGTCTTGTTTTTATATCCATTCAGCCAGTCTATGTCTTTTGGTTGGAGTATTTAATCCATTTACATTTAAGGTAATTATCGATATGTATTCCCATTTTCTTAATTGTTTTGGGTTTGTTATTGTAGGTCTTTTCCTTCTCTTGTGTTTCCTGCCAGAAAAGTTCCTTTAGCATTTGTTGTAAAGCTGGTTTGGTGGTGCTGAATTCTCTTAGCTTTTGCTTGCCTCTAAAGGTTTTATTTCTCTGTCAAATCTGAATGAGACCCTTGCTGGGTAGGGTAATCTTGGTTATAGGTTTTTCTCCTTCATCACTTTAAATATGTCCTGCCAGTCCCTTCTGGCTTGCAGAGTTTCTGCTCAAAGATCAGCTGTTAACCTTATGGGAATTCCCTTGTATGTTATTTGTTGTTTTTCCCTTGCTGCTTTTAACATTTTTTCTTTGTATTTAATTTTTGGTTGTTTGATTAATATGTGTCTAGGCATGTTTCTCCTTGGATTTATCCTGTATGGGATTCTCTGTGCTTCCTGGACTTGATTAACTATTTCTTTCCCCATATTAGGGAAGTTTTCAACTATAATCTCTTCAAATATTTTCTCAGTCCCTTTCTTTTTCTCTTCTTCTGGGACCCCTATAATTCGAATGTGGGTACATTTAATGTTGTCCCAAAAGTCTGTGAGACTGTCCTCAATTCTTTTCATTGTTTTTTCTTTATTCTGCTCTGCGGTAGTTATTTCCACTATTTTATCCTCCTGGTCACTTATCCGTTCTTCTGCCTCAGTTATTCAGCTATTGATCCCTCTAGAGTACTTTTAATTTCATTTATTGTGTTGTTCATCGCTGTTTGTTTGCTTTTTTGTTCTTCTAGGTCCTTGTTAAAGGTTTCTTGTATTTTCTCCATTCTTTTTCCAAGATTTTGGATCATCTTTACTATCACTATTCTGAATTCTTTTTCAGGTAGACTGCCTATTTCCTCTTCATTTGTTAGGTCTGGTGGGTTTTTGCCTTGTTCCTTCATCTGCTGTGTGTTTCTGTCTTCTCATTTTGCTTAACTTACTGTGTTTGGGGTCTTCTTTTCGTGGGCTGCAGGTTTGTATTTCCCATTGTTTTTGGTGTCTGTCCCCAGTGGCTAAGGTTGGTTCAGTGGGTTGTGTAGGCTTCCTGGTGGAGAGTACTAGTGCCTTTGTTCTGGTGGATGAGGCTGGATCTTGTCTTTCTGGTGGGTAGTTCCACGTCTGGTGGTGTGTTTTGGGGTGTGTGTGTTCTTTTTATGATTTTAGACAGCCCCTCTGCTAATGGATGGTATTGTGTTCCTGTCTTGCTAGTTGTTTGGCATAGTGTGTCCAGCAGTGTATCTTGCTGGTCGTTTAGTTGAGCTGGGTCTTGGCTTTGAGATAGAAATCTCTGGGAGATTTTCACCATTTGATATTACGTGGAGCTGGGAGGTCCCTTGTGGACCAGTGTCCTGACCTTGACTCTGCCACCTCATAGGCACAGCCCTGATGCCTGGCTGGAGCACCAAGAGCCTGTCATCCCCACAGCTCAGAATAAAGGTGAGAGAAAAAAGTAAAATAAAATAAATGATTAAAATAAAAAATAAGTATTAAAATTTTTTCTAAGTAATTAAAAAAAAAGGAATGTAAGAAAGAAAGAAGAGAACAAGCAAACCAAAAAAACAAATCCACCAATGATAACAAGTGCTAAAAACTATAGTTAAAAAAAAAAAAAAAGGACAGACAGAACCCTAGGACAAATGGTAAAAGCAAAGCTATACAGACAAATTCACACACAGAATCATACACATACACACTCACAAAAAGAGAAAAAAGGGAAATATATATATATATATATATATATATATATATCGTTGCTCCCAAAGTCCACCTCCTCAATTTGGGATGATATGTTGTCTATTCAGGTATTCCACAGATGCAGCGTACATCAAATTGATTATGGAGATTTAATCCACTGCTTCTGAGGCTGCTGGGAGAGATTTCCCTCTCTTTTTCCGCACAGCTCCTTGGGTTCAGCTTTGAATCTGGACTCGCCTCTGCCTGTAGGTCGTCTGAGTGCATCTGTTCTTCCCGCAGACAGGACGGGGTTGAAGGAGCAGCTGATTCGGGGGCTCTGGCTCACTCAGGCCAGGGGAGGGAGGGGTACGGATGCGGGGCGAGCCTGCGGCGGCAGAGGGTTGCATGACGTTGCAGCAGCCTGAGGCGCGCCGTGCGTTCTCCCAGGGAAGTTGTCCCTGGATCACGTGGCCCTGGCAGTGGCGGGCTGCACAGGTCCCCCGGAAGGTAGGTGTGGAGAGTGACCTGTGCTCGCACACAGGCTTCTTGGTGGTGGCAGCAGCAGCCTTAGCATCTCATGCCCATCTCTGGGGTCCACGCTGATAGCTGCGGCTCACGCCCATCTCTGGAGCTCCTTTAAGTAGCGCTCTTAATCCCCTCTCCTTGTGCACCAGGAAACAAAGAGGCAAGAAAAAGTCTCTTGCCTCTTCGGCAGGTCCAGACTTTTTCCCGGACTCCCTCCTGGCTAGCCTAGCCGTGGTGCACTAACCCCTTCAGGCTGTGCTCACGCTGCCAACCCCAGTCCTCTCCCTGCGCTCCTACTGAAGCCCAAGCCTCAGCTCCCAGCCCCCGCCCGCCGCGGCGGGTGAGCAGACAAGCCTCTCGGGCTGGTGAGTGCCGGTTGGCACCGATCCTCTATGCGGGAATCTCTCTGTTTTGCCCTCCGCACCCCTGTTGCTGTGCTCTCCTCCACGGCTCCGAAGCTTCCCTGCTGCCACCTGCAGTCCCTGCCACAAAGGGGCTTCTAGTGTGTGGAAACCTTTCCTCCTTCACGGCTCCCTCCCACTGGTGCAGGTCCTGTCCCTATTCTTTAGTCTCAGTTTTTTTCCTTTTTCTTTTGCCCTGCCAGGTGCGTGGGGAGTTTCTTGCCTTTTGGGAGGTCTGAGGTCTTCTGCCAGTGTTCAGTAGGTGTTCTGTAGTTGTTCCACATGTAGATGTATTTCTGATGTATTTGTGGGGAGGAAGGTGATCACGTCTTACTCTTCCGCCATCTTGAAGCTCGGTGTGTAGCATTTCCAATTGTCTTCTTTCACTTAGAAATATGCATTAAAATGCATTTAAGGTGCTTCATGTCATTTCATGGCTTGTTAGCTTATATCTTTTAGTACTGTATGATATTCTATTGTATTGATGCACTACAGTTTGTTTATCCATTCACCTATTACTGAAATATATCATGGTTACTTCCATGTTTTGGCAATTATGAGTAAAGCTGCTATCAATATCCATATATAGGTTTTTGTGTGGTCATACTCATGTGAGTAAATACCAAGATGTACAATTGCTAGATTGCATGGAAAGTGTATGTTTAGCTTTGTAAAAATTACCAAACTGTTTCCAATGTGGCTGTGCCATTTTGCATTTTCACCAGCAGTGAATGAGAGTTCCTGTTGCTCCACAACCTTGTCAGCATTTGGTGTTGTCAGTGTTTTATTTATTTACTTAGGCCGTGCTGCACGGCATGTGGGATCTTATACCCCAACCAGGGATCAAACCTGTTGCTGCTGTGGTGGAAGCTCGGAGTCTTAACCACTGGACCGCCAGGGAAGTCCCCAGTGTTGTCAGTGTTTTAGATATTGAGGTCTTTGTTTGGATCTTTTGACCACTTTTGAATTGGGTTCTTTGTTTTCTTATTGTTATATTTGAACAATTTTATATATGATACTTTATCAGAAATGAGTTTTGCTAAGATTTTCTCCCAGTTTGTTGCTTGTGTTTCCATTCTTTGCAGAGCATCTTTTGCAGAGCAGTAACATTTAATTTTAATGAAGTCAACCTTATCAATTCTTTCTTTCTTACATTGTGCTTTTAGTGTTATATATAAAATGTCATTGCCAAACCCAAGATTTTCTAGAAGTTTTATAGTTTTTGTTTTACATTTAGGTCTATGGTTTTAATATTATATTTTCTTGACCAATTTAGATCATCAAAGTGAATGCCCTTGGTGTAGTTGTTAAAACTAGTGTTTAGTATAGCTGATTCACTTTGTTATAAAGCAGAAAATAACACACCATTGTAAAGCAATTATACCGCAATAAATTTTTTTTTAAAAAAAGTATTTAGAGTCAGTCTTTCTGGGTTCAAATCTTGCAGGTACCCACTTACTTGGTGTGACCTTTTTAGGTTACTTAAACTCTGTGTTTTCATTTACTGTAAAGTAGAACTAATGACAGTGCCCTACAATATAAAGTAGGATTGTATGGGATAATACATTTAAAGTGTGTTAGAATTCTTAAGGGACAAAATAAATGATGATTAATAATAATTGTGTTGTGTTATAGCACAGTAATGCACTGGGATCTTATTGAGATTTGGGAGATTTTTGTCCACGTTCTATTTGCTTCTGTCTCTTTTGCGTCAGGCTCTCTTGTGTCTTATTATTGCCATGGTCCTGACTGTGGCAGCAATAACCAAACCTAACCACCAATTCTGCTCTGAGTTTGGAAAGATCTATTAAAATTGTGTATAAAAGAGAAATAAATTAGAAGTGAATAAGTCTTGAGGTCATTTTATTTTAATATACAATGTAGTGTATAAATATTTTGCCCTCATATGTTTTTTTCCTCTGAATTGTTGTATTCACTAGACAGCGAGCGGTAAATCTTTGCTTCTCAAAATTATTTGGTTGGGGAAAGGGGAGAGAAAAATAGAAAGAGAAAAAAGCAACAACAAAAAATAGTGAATACTAAGTAAAATAGAACTATAAATTCAAATACATATATTAACTCCTTTGCTATAACTAACAGCACATCATGTAATTGCACAGGAATAAACAATATGTTAGACAGTATAAACATCATAGAGTAGTTATTCAACTGAACTGTAATTATATTCTTCTTTTATCATATTCTAGATCTGTATGTGTTAGCTTTTGACAGAGACCTTTCCAGGTTGCTACTGGGTGCATGTTAGTCTCCCACAACTGCTCCCCTCATTCAGAATGGGGTATCTAGCCATCATTTTTTATGTTAGCATTCCCATGACCCCAACAAAGCACGAATGACTAAACTTGGGAAGACATCTATAATTAGGAAGCATAAAAATTGGTTATTCAGGGGGTATGTGGGAAATCTCTGTACCTTCCCTGCAATTTTGCGGTGAACCTAAAACTGCTCTAAAAAATGAAGTCAATTTTTAAAAATTGGTTCTTCTCTCCAAATAGCTGAGTGTATTATATATAAACCCAGGAGCTCTAAGCAACCATGCTTCCTCACACAAATTGGGTGGCAGATGAAGTTGATCTACAAAAAGAGACAAAAGAACAGAGCAGACACAGGAGGTAGAGCTCACCTGAGAATTGGAGTATACTGTTGGCCTACTGATTCCACCAACTTCCAAAGGTCAAACTACCTTTTGTTCAGACTTCAGTTAGGCAACCCTATTAATACAACCTTCCCCTTTGCTTAATGTAAGTACAGGTGGCTTTTGTCACTTGCAAAAACAAATAAAAAGCCCTGAAGATAAATTGAATAAATAAATAAAGGGTGGTGGCATGATTAAAGGGAAGCCATATGGAAAAGGGAAACTGTACCATCAGTGCAAACTTCCTGACTTTCCAATCCTGCATAGTTCAACTTGAGAGAGTCCTTCAAAATGTTTTTTTGTTTGTTTGTTTTTGCTTGTTTTACCAGTTTTTGTTCCAATTGACTACAATATATACTGTGTAAGTGGGATTCTTATTCTTACTTTTATTTTTTAATTGCAAGCTTAAAGAAGAAAGTTAGACCAGCAATACCCTACTTGATTATGCATCAGAATTTCTTGTGTCTTCTTTTTAACCATAAAAACGTTCTGTTCCCACCCCTGTAATTCTGACTCACTAGGTCTGTGGCAGGCTCTGGGAACCAATGTTGTTATGGAGCTGGAGAGCTGCTTTGGATGTGAAGTTGAGAAATACTGCTCTAAAGCAAGTACTTCTGTTCATAAAGCTTCTTCTTTTTTTTTTTTTTTTTTTGTGGTACACAGGCCTCTCACTGTTGTGGCCTCTCCCGTTGCGGAGCACAGGCTCCGGAGGCTCAGGCTCAGCGGCCATGGCTCACGGGCCCAACCGCTCGGTGGCATGTGGGATTTTCCCGGACCGGAGGACGAACCCGTGTCCCCTGTATCGGCAGGTGGACGCTCAACCACTGCGCCACCAGGGAAGCCCCATAAAGCTTCTTTTAATTTTGAAATTTCACTGTGACCAAACCCTGGGTATTTAACTTTCTTATGAATTGAACCTCATCCACTATTTTTTCTTTTTTATCGTGAAGCATATTTCCATAAACACTTTTAATATTCTCAGGCCAATTTCCTAGTTCAAATTTTATTTTTCTCCTTAGCTTTGACACTGTAATTTGTCATTTCAATAATTCCACTACTAAACTAAATATCTACAACTCACAAACTAACTGCAAATTGCCATCCATTCTTTTGGCCTTCCCTCATTTCATATTTTCAATATCTAGAATTGGGAATTTCTGACGGTCCCATGATTTATACATTGCTTTTGACTTTAGCTTTTATAGAGAGGGCCGTGAAACTCTGTTGATTGCAACTAACACCAAATCATGTTTGATGCCCAGCCCTTAGTGCACCTCATTTCCCTCTTTACTGCATTCTCTACTGTAACCATCTCAAACTTCTTCACTACTTGGATATCCCAAGTGGCACTTGACCTCAACAGATGACTTCAACACCTTCTGTACTGAGACAAAAATCAATCCGATGTGAGAGTCCCCATTCAGGCTTCTCTCTACCTCAAAATCTCACTTTATCCTTACTTTACATTTCCTTTTGAGCTCTTATCTCTTAGGAAGTTCTGCTCCTTTTCTTTACTGAGACTAACCCCTAGATTCTTGCTATTTATCTTATGGTCCCTGCTGTCTCAGATTCTTATTACATCAGTTATTCCCCTTACTAGCATCTTTAACCTTTTCTTCTCTACTGGATTCCCCCCCTCTGCCTTCAGATATGTTTTGGTCTCCCCATCCTTACACAAAAGAGGTAGCTCCATAAATATTTAATGAAGTGATGATGAATTGAATTGAACTTAATTCCTCAAGCTCACAGAGTCACTAGTGACAGAGCCAAAAAATTAAAACCCAAGCATCCTGATCTTAGTTCAATATTCTTTCCAAAGATAAATATTTCTTGAAGGTATATTTTACAACTAAATATGTCCCCAAATACAAATCCAGTGATTATATTTGTTGAAGTGCAAATGTTTAACCCACTAAAATATAATACTGTTTGTCTACTCATCAGTAAATACTATTCATCCTAATACAATATGATATTTGGTCCTTAAAATCTCATGTTATACATTATACATGTAAATAATTAGTTACGGAATTGGAAACATATTAGTCATGTATGATAGATAAACTAATTTGAAGGGCTTATTTTATTATATCATTTAAATGCTGTTATAGGTTAATTTAATACCAAAGACTTTTTATTTATTACCAAATTGATTATAACTTGATAGCTTACCATGTTTATCTCTTGGAGATCCTTGAGAAACAGTCACTATTAATCTAAAATCAATTATAGTAGTTGAATAAAGAACCACTGTCCTTTTTTCCTGTCTAGAAAATAAAGTCTTAGGACCAAAACAATGCATCACTTTTTAGAATTAAAATCTATTCTGAGAAAAATGATGCCAGTCACACACATGCAGAACAAACCTCTGACTAGACATAATTCCATTATATTAATTTATTGGTTAACTCTTCTTGGGCTGCTGTAAACATAACAGGAGCCAGACAATGAACTGCAAAATATATTTACATGACATAAGCAGATACCCAGCATTTCAATGTTATGTATACTTAAAGTCATGATGCTTTCTTTTCTGAAATAATTTAATATAATTATATTATAACAACTTTTAAGTGAAAGCACTTAGAGTAGATATATCACCATATGTTCTCAAGCTGAAGCTATGGATTATAATTTTTGTATAGCTGTTTAAATGGTCAGATATCTAGAGAGAATAAGCACTATTTAGAATTTCTCAAAACATTTTATTAATTTGACTACCTTTTGGTTTTGCATATTTCAAAATTGTATAAGGAAACAGTTTTAGGTCATATTTTCTAGGAACTGGTGTATATGATTTCCCCAACACCTGAAAACTTTCTATCTAGATTAACTATAAAGTCATAGTTTTCACATTAATGTAAACAAGCTTTACATCCTTTCTAATCCTAAGCTTTTATCACACAGAATTTATATTAACTTTATAAGAATTTTAAAAAATAAAATATAAAACGGATAAGAACTAAACATGTGTGTATCTTAATATTGCTTATGATATCTGCCCATCTACACATAACACTAATATTGATACTTGATATTTGACCACTGAACCAGAATAGAGATGGGGTGATTGTGCATGTTGTTTATGACTTTGATATTAGAAGTGGATTATGAACCAATAACTTGTACAAGACCACAATGGGTCTTAAGTAGACTTAGCTAGGATCTTTATATGCTCCAGCAAGTCAATTCTAATATTTCTACCTTGTCATGAGGACAAGAAACGTTTATATAGAAAACCCATTAATGACAGTATTTCAATCTTTGCAAAATGTGTTTTTGGAATATGTATTAATTTTATTCTACTTCTGTCATTAAAATAATGATCCTAGATAATGTACTCAAGCACATAATAAAACAGGATTCATGCTTTGGTTTTATGAGAACATTCATTTCCTCCATCATCAGTGTCATGCTGCTGCTGTTTACATCCCGTTTAGAAGGGAGGAAAAGGACAAGAATGCTATTTTACCCTGTGTTTGGCATTGTTGAACCTATTGTTTGTTTACAACACTAATATCTTTCGATATCTCCTAATCAGCACCTCTTAATCTGATATATAGAGAGAATGGGAGTTACTGGGAGGAAGCAATAGATACTCAGAATCTGGGAGATTTTCCTGTACTTTATATTAGTTATATTACTGTTTTAGTTCTTAAACTTCAAAAATTATTTGAAATATATTAGGAATGCTCATTTCCTCCTCTTCAGCTTGTCATAGTCTCTTTATACTATAAAAAGTTTTAAGATCTTTATCATTTTAATATAATTTTTAAATTACACATTTTATTTTTAGGAAAAAATGTTTTACATTTTAAAAGAAGTCATAGATATTTTTAATATTTTAGCATAACATTATATGTGCAGTCCTTGGTTGTTCAGTTCCTTGATTTGCACTATCTTAGGCATTACAAATAAAATAGATGAGAAAACATCTCTTACCACCCTGGTCCTTGTTTCCCACGCTTTACTAGTCTCATTTTTTCCCTTGATTTGTCAAGCCAGTTTCTATCTCTTTTTACTTATTGTTTCCTTTACAGAGACACTTATTTTCCATTGACCCTTCCTCATCAACTGGTTTTTGTTCAGATTTCTCCTCCTCAGTAAGGGATTGTCTGATTATTTTCTCTAATGTTTCCTTCCCCACCCACTCTATCTTTGTGACACTTCTCAATATCTGGCATTATTTTAATTTATTTGTTTATTATGCTTCTTTTCCACTAGAATGTGAGATCTTTGGGATAAAGATGTGCTTCTTGTTTACTGCTCTACTTGTATAGAGTATCTGTGGCTGGTACATTTTTGATATTCAAAACATATTTGACTTAATAAGTAAATGGATGGATGAATGCATCAATCAATGAATTAATACATGGTATCTTGCCTCAAGTAACTCACTGTCTAATGAGCCTGTCAATTACTATTATCTAAATATATTGTGATTATCACATTTATTTATTAAAGCTACCATCTCAATCTCCTGATAATGATTACTAGCTCCAATTGTTCCACTGAAATTGAGATAAAGGCAAAAACATTATCTGCTTTAAATGAACATCAGAGTTTCCCATCTTATAAACAGCAATACATACTTAAAAGAAAAAAAATGTAGACAGGTAAGGAAGTTTATTGAATTTTTATTTGTTGATATTCTTTAATTCTTTTCTCTTCAGCTTTTGTATATGAATATGGTTCAATTCAGATTGTAACCAACAATTCAGATGGTTACATGGGGAAGGTAGGCAATTGACAAAGAATGAAGCTAATTTGGAGTTGATAAAGTCATTTACAAATTTCTGTTTAGCATTGTTGACCACGAATATCAAAGCAGTTAAAGAAACTAGAGTGTTTCTATTGGTGCAATTGACTTATGCATCCAAAATTTGTATTTGTACACTAATTTTGAGTGTATAGTTCAGTCCCTTTCACATAGTATAAATTTAATATATGCTTTTGAAGAAAACACAATAGTTTCTTAAAACTAATGGACTCACTTATAGATGTCTAAGGGAATTATCACTGGCCTTGTTAATTAACTGTAGCAACACCGCCCAGTAGAACTTTCTGTGATGATGGAAATGTTCAATAATCTGTGCTGTCCAGTATGGTAGCCACTAGCTCTAGGTAGCTCTTGAGTACTTGAAATGTGGCTAATGTGACCAAGGAACTGATTTTTAAATTTTATTTAATATTTACTAATTTTAATTTAAATATAAATGGTGGTAAGTGGTTACCACTTTGGATATTGCCATACTGATTGTGATGGATAATGATTTTTAACAGATTAAGCAGTTAAAAAAGCTTTCAGTTGTCAGAATGTTCTGGGTATGAACAACCTTGATTTTCATCTAAATCTTTTAGCTTTTTATGCTGCTGAGGTCCACAGTATACTTGGGTTCTATATAACATTCCACTGTTGCATATTTCTCATAAAGGTTAGACTTGATATCCAATAAATTACTTTTTAAAAAGTAATGTGAAACCTCAGCCATTTATTGGATAATTCTTACTATTTCTTTTGTGTTGATTTGGGAGAATATGTTAGATTGTAGGAAGAAATCTAGTTTATAAATGTAAAAGGACTATAATTGTCATATAGTAGCCTAAGTAAATCTTTCCTGGTTTCATCAGTGGTTTTCTCTGATAAGAACTATTATCCAAGTCTCTGAAAAATTTTGAATAGCGAAGGATAATTGTAATACAATAAAGGCATTTTATGAGAAAAATAATATGTCATTCAACCATGCTATCAAATATGTGTATGAAAGTAATGCTCCATTTCATATATAAAAATTGTAATAATACAACATCAACAGGGCTGAGGTAAACATTATATTCTTATTTTCTTTCATTTGAGCTTAAGCTATGAAGTTAGACACTGTCTATCAGCACTTTTTACAAGTTATTTATTTAATTCCCCATATATTGATAACAATTATAACCACCTTGTAGAGCTGTCTTGAGGGCCACATTTGAAAATATACACAAAACATATAGCATGGTGCATGGCACAAAGCAGGCATGCAATAAATGTTGTTTTTCATTTTTCTTATTTTCCCAGAAGCCATTATAGCCACCAATAAGAGATCAAGGCATGAAAGAGTGTTAAACATTTTTCCCCTATGAGTTGAGGTAACTTTCTCGGAAAATCAGTGTGCACAGATGTATACTTGACATAGACAAGAGAGAAAAGAATCTGCCATTTTATAATAACAAGAATACAACTTACTAACTCTGCTGTGATGTCAGTTCTTTTAATAGGCACATATGCTAAGTAAACTACGATTTTAAAGGGAAAAGTCACCTTTTAAATGCAAACTATGATTAACATTACACAATACACAAAATGACTTATTTTTATTTCCAAATATCCACATATAGAAGATTACAGAAAGTGCTGTAAGCTCCGGAAGTATTTTTTTCCACATAAAATGTTATGGGGAAAATGGTGGAGCAGTAGAAAGAGCAAGAAACTAAAGGAAGCTTGAATTTTCTGGTTTGTGTCACTTTTACCTTAACATATTTTTCTGCATGTTCACTTTCCTTTGTGTGCTTTTCTTTCTTAAAGAATAAAAGAAAAATCTGCCTCATGAAAATGCAGGAGAGTCATCCCACATAAAGACCATCTTTAAAATGCGCATTATTTATTTGACAGACTGTAATGGCTGTTTCAAGGATATTATGGGCTGTCACGTGAATATGTATTTTAGAATGAATACTACAGTACAAATACTGCACTTGCACAATGCACATCAAAAATATAACCTAATGAAATCTCTTCTGAAGATTAGGTAATATATAAGGATATCCTGGAAATGGAAAAACCCAGTTGAGTTAAAATAGGAAAAACCTTACAACCCTAAATAATGCATAGGTCAACTTCTTTGGGAAGTGAGGGAGTAGAAAAGGAAAACAATGTAACAAATCATAGCTTAACCCTGAATGGTAATTACATTTCCAGCTCTTGATTCTTGTATCAAGTGAACTAGAGCTTTTGGGAATTTTATATTTGGTTGATATTTATATATCATCAGTGATTTAGAATTATATTGTATTTGTAAGATTTCAGGCCCAGTTATCACATTCAGGATTATTAATAAATTTGAAGATTTAATGAGATAGAGATTATTTTAGGTTAGAACAAAATAATTCATGTATTCATATAATACATTTTTTTTGAATACCTCTAATTCCTATGGTTTGGTATTAAGTTCAGTAGCAGCTACAAGATGCAATGAATACCTATCCTTACCTGAGAGCTTAGAGTCAAGAGGGAAGCTATAACATGATATAGCTTACTAAAACACCAGGCTAAAAACAGTAAGGGATATAAAAGGCATATGGATAAACTGTTTCAGCAATCTTATAGAAAATAGTAAATAAAAAGAACAATGTGGCATATCTACAATACAGACAGATAAACGTCTTTTAGGTTTGATTTGTATTCCATAAATAATTATGCCTTCAATTTAGAATGTTCTTATCTAACATTACACACCATTATTTTTTAATGTTCAAGAAGTTTTTTGGTTTTGGTTTTTTCAGAACATGCAAGAATATATTCATAAGAGTTGCTTACTTCAAATATTTAAGTGATTATCAGGGCTTTCTAATTGATTAGTGTAATAAGTCTACAAAATAAATATGGCACAAAATCTTCAAATAAGTCATTGATTTTAACTTTTAGTAGATACCCTTATGTCTTAATTTTATCTTTTTTAATTTTCTCCCCTTATTCTCTAAAAGTATCAAAATAGACTTCTTTTGCTGAGATGCACATGGCTCTGCCAATCAAAGCTCCTTTATTTCTAAACTTTTTCAACAGAACAAAATTTCTCCATAGTACATCTTCATTGGTCTTCAGAAGAATTCATAGAACTTAGAATAAGGACATGAAATTAAAGAAAACATGGAATTAATGAAAATCTGGTGCAACCACCAAAATTACTGATATTAATTAAACTATTTCTAAGCACTTAATATATACCAGGCATCCATTTCGATTGGTGCTGTCCTTTAGAACTGTAAGGTAATCCATGTAGATACTTTAAAATTTTCTGTTAGTTCCATTTTAAAAAGTGAAAATGAAAAAGGCAAAATTAATTTTAATAATATATTTCTAACATATTATCATTTCAAAGTTTATTTATTAGTGACATAGTTTACAGTTTTTCATACTAAGTTTTTGAAATCTGATGTATATTTCACACTTACAGCACAACTCAATTCTGACTACTTACATTTCTAATGCTCAATAGTCTCATGTGGCTAGTTGTTGGTTACCCTACCAAACAGTGCTGGCCCAGTATTTTCAGTCATTTTATGTATTTTAACTTTCACAGTCATCCTGTAAGGTCAATATCCCTTTTGTGGATGAGCAGAAAATGTAAGTGACTTCACACAGCCAATAAGTGATGGGAATGAAACTTGAATCCCATTGTATTACAATCCTTTCCATAGATTTATTATAGAGATTTCGTAAAAGAAGCTAAGTATTTTGGGATTTGGACTTCCAGTAAATAGTTCTTAAGCTACGATTTTCCTAGAATTTTTCTAAAATATAAAGGACTTTTTAAAGTTGCACTCACAAAATACCTTTCTAAGGTAGACAAAGCTGAAAATATCTCCCTATTTCATAGCCTTTATTGACTTATGATTTGTTCCATTTCAAAGCACAAATAGCATATCATTGAAATTACTCCTTTGACTTTGTAATCTTTCCCTGGGTTTTATTAAAGATACAAGCTTATTTACTGTCACAGTCTTTTTTTCTAATATTTGTGATTTTTTCAAATTACAATGTGAAACTTCTTTTTTCACTAAGGCTCTGACTGATTTAGTTGTTTCCAATATTTTGGTGGTTGTTTGAAATTTCTTGTTTATGAGGCTCATCTCTTTAAGTGAAGAGACTCAAAAGCTTATGAAATATGATGAAAATTTGTTTTCACTCCATATTTACACTCTAGTAAGAGAAAATGGGCTAGCATTAAGCATGGGAGATTTGGGCAGGTATATTAAGAGGATTTCATTGTGAACATGAGTGTCTAACCCCAGGCAGTCTTTGTGACATTGCAGACTCTCCTATGAAATTCCAGTGAAGCAAAAAGTTTGAACTTTTCTAGAAGGTTTATCCTGTACTAGACTTGTACCAGACACAAGAATATGTTCAGAGGAAAAGAATACATTTTCTGTTTTCTAAGAGATTAGTACAGAATGTAGATGACAAATACACCTGATTCATTAGGGAAAATAAATCCCTATAGAAGACAAAAGTTGTAAAATTTAAATCAAGTGTCTTAAGAATATAAATAAGACGCAATTCCGATGAGATGTATTTGTGAACCAGGGAGAACATTAGAGATGGCGCAGAGCAGACCTGGCAGAGAAAATAGGAGATATCCTGCACAGATAACAAGTTGAGCCACATTTATTTAAATATATAACATTTGCCAAATATTTAAATGGCCAAGTCTTCCTAATTCAGCTGTCCTCAGGTAGGGGAGGTCAAATCTTTAAAGTGTTAGATGTATGTTTTATTTATTTGTTGATTATAATCCAGAGGCATGTCTTCCTATATTTCAGCTCTATTACACCATCTTTTTCATAACCTCATTTTGGTTATTATTGTTATTGTTTCTCCACACGATTCATTCAATAAATATTTAAAACAAACAACAAAAATAATGGTGGAGATTCTAATATATTTGTTTTATTTTGAATGAGATTCTTTCTGCAGTTAGGAAGTCACTTACAACCAGCACTCACAATGGCTGGATTGCACAAAGTAGAGCCATCTTCCTGCACACAAGTTTGATCTCATAGACTATAGGTATTTATTATCTTTGTCTTTGTGTTGCTTTGGTTAGTGTTTTCCTTTTTCTTTTTGGCTGCCCATCCTTCATTTTCATTCCTTTGTCAATCTAATTTCCTATTACTAGAACTACCTTTTCTCATTTCAGTATCTTGTAGTCAGTCTGTAATTAGGGACATTAGCAAGGAGAGGACATGAAAGACAAAGTAGGTAAATTGGAGGCTCCCTTCTCGGAACTTAAAATTTGATCAGAGAGAATGAGAGGCTGAAGATGTTTGGAGTTTGACTCTTTCCAAGCAGTAGCAATAATTTCTGTTTTATCCATGAGACCACTGTGTAAGCTCTTGCTTCTAAGTCTTTTTACCCCTATGTTTCAAGTTTTAGTCAATTATGTGAGAACTCGATTTCCTTTTAAAAATCACCATTTGCTTAATTTAGGCAGAGACAATATCTAGTGCTTTCAATCCAAAGAACTCTAATTGATATGCTATTTAAGTATAACAGAAATGGGTTGAAATTCTTGCTTTGAGTCCTGGAGAAGTTATTCAGTTTCTTGGTAATCAGCCTCATCTTCTGTAAAATGGGGATATTAACACCTATTTGAATATTATTTGGAGATATCAAATGAAAAAAATGATATAAAGTGCTTGATTCAGAGCAGGTGCTCAGAAATACAGCTAAGTATACATATACAAATTATTACCCAATGATAAGTTTCTCTGTGTGTATTCATCATTAAATACACGAACACACAAACACCTATACTCTCAAACCTATAATCACACACAATTCTTTCTCTCCATTGCTGAAGGAAGAGTGTTCCAAGCTTAGGAAAAACGTACAACTTCTATCAATGCTAGAAACATATGCTTGTGTTTAGAAATTACCTAGTGGTAAATGTGCACATGAACACACACACAAAAAATCATTCAGCCAGAGCTAACCTTTGATAGTAAAATCAGTATTTAAGGCCCTATGGTAGATTTAAAAATTAAGAATTATATATTTAATGTGAATTAAATATTTAATTAAATATTTATTTAAATAATCGTATTTAATTAAATAAAAATTTTAAAATGAAACTTACTAGAAACTTAATATATATATTTTGTAGTATTTTTCCTATATTCAAACCTATCACAGGTCCTTAAATATATATTTATATTTAGACTTATCACACACATACACACATATATGCATAACATACCATATATGTGTACAAATCTACCATATATATTATATGTATATATAACCTAATATATGTATGCGTGTATAATAAACATTGCGATTTTTCCATAGCTCTGTCCAATACAGAATTTTCTGGAGCTCGGTGTTGCAACAATGGCACATGTTTCAGGCTGTAAAAGTTCTTAGGAGATTTCTTGGTTATATCCCTTACCTGGTTTAGTATAGTCACTGGGAGCTGTTTTCTTGAGATAGGAGATGAATGGTAGTCTTCTCCTGAGGTTCCAGTTAAATTATTTGGATCTGATGGCTATAACCCTGGTACTAATTAGTATATGACGATTTTTATAAAAATTAATGCTTTAATGGTCTACCTGTCTTGGCTGATTTGTAGACTGTCTCTTAGCTACATATTTCAGAAAAGATTTTATAGAAGATGTTACATTTATAAAAGAGCAATGTGTAAGAAGGAAATTTTTTGAGGACTTTGATTATATGGATGCACCCTGTCTAATTAGAGGTATTTTTAGAATACCTTTATTGTAGTCTAATGTAACTTCCTAGCTACTGAGCTGTTGCCTTGAGCATGACTGTGTAGAATTGTTTATTAAGAGGAAAATAATCTGTAGGCCATCAACAGATAGGCTTTGTTGTTTAGAGAATCTGTTAACCACAGGTTGGGCTTGTTAAATTTTAGGATTTATACATGTCTGAAAAGATTTATTTTCCAGGTTGGTAAGCACCGTACTGGGGAATATCACATAGACTTTTTCCATCCCCTGCTGAAGGATGTAATGTTTTCTGGGATTATGTTAGTCATATCAAAATAGTGGGAAAAATTATCTGTCTTTCATTATATTTCTAAAAACTGATTATCCACCTTGACTATGAAATCTAACTGAACCCAGCAGTAGAAAAGTATTGAAATTCTAATTAATATAAAATAAATGCTTAGTTTTATTTGAATAACAGAAAAATAGTAATAATCCATCCATCAATCAATCAATGGTATTAGATTGCTTCTGAAGCATTTGTTTGCAAATGCAGGTTATATATATATATTTTTCAACATCTTTATTGGAGTATAATTGCTTTACAGTGTTGCAGGTTATATTTAAAGGAAACTAAGCATATGCCAACAAAACATGAGCTTGTAAAGTACACAAACTTGGAAGGAAAGAATGGCATTTACAACTCATTAGCTTTTGTCATCTATGCTATGTACAGTGTTGATTGCTAGTTTCTACCAAAACTTAGGCTCCATGGAAGCCATATTTCTTTTGTCAATTCATCCAGCCTATCTTAGAGTATGACTCTTAGCACTAGCTGTTGTCATAGACTGAAAATTTTATTTTTTCTGGTATTTAATAGAAAATAATATAAAGCTTTCAAACAGCAGATTTCTAAGTAATAATAATTTTAACGAAACACTAAAAAGGGTGGCTTAACCAAATTTCAATTAAGGAATAGTCTTTGGAGAAAACCTGGAAATACTAAATCACACAGGAATATTATATATAGGAATCTGTAGGCAAAGATCACTATTGTCTTGACTTCCTAAAGCTCGGAGAAGGAAATAAAGCAAAAATGGCTTTGATATACTCTGTATGATTTACCTTAGGTCACATATGCATGCACAGACACACAGAGCAATTTGAATACTTAGTTATATTTGATCTATGTCATTAAAAAAATTTTGTACAAACTGTGTTTTGCTCAAAAAATTTGTGTGATTAATGCATTGATTTAACTTCCCAATGTAGACTGCTGCTAGGGAGATTCTGATATTATTTATTTTTATTAGTTTATAATATGTCAATTTTTCTTGCTTATCTGTCAACTCCCAGAAAAATACATAAATCAAAAATGTAGCAATGTGGACACTAACAAGGCATAATTATTGTAGGGTCTGTCCTCCTTTAAAGAAAAAATACAATTACCTACCAGAATGCTGCTGGGATTAGGTCAGAATTTGCATAATACTGACTCATATTTTCTTAACAATTTTAACATCAGACAATAGCTTTTACAAATCTATAATCCCTTATTATTTTCCAGCTTTATTTTTTGGATTCTAATAAGAAGTTCAGTCAAAACAAGATAATTATTAGAATCTAACCCATAGAAAACTTTAATTACTCAGTGGCATGTTTTTAAGATTAGGTCAGGTTTTTATAAATTTTACATAAAGTAACACAAGGCAATTAAGCTTGCCTAAATGTAATTTTTACAGTTGAATTTATTCATTTTTCCAAAGATAAATATTTAATAGAAAATACTTCAATCATTGTACGAGCTTAAGGAAAAAAAAATTCTACTTCAGCATAATCTCTAAACAGCAGTTCTGAGACTGGAGTTATTAAGCAGTTAGAGGGCTAACAGTCAAGAGATGATGAAAATTTGGAAAATGCTAACTGCTATAAAATAATAGCTGCTAATGTAGAGGATTATGAAACACCCAGTAGCAGAATAAGTAACAAATATATCCTTTCTGAAGTCCTGAAGGCTGGGGGTGGGATCTGGGGTTAAGTAACCGTGATATATTTATAGAGGGCAAGGGATCACCATAAAATAAAGCAGCAAATAGTAAAGAAGTCAATGTAAAAGAGAGGCCAGGGATTTAGGGTATAGAGATCATAAATTTTCATCGATATAAACAGCCTGTGTACCTCAGGAGTTGAAGTTTAGCTATAATTTCAGGTCTGACCTGTAGGCCTTTTGTGTTCACAGTGCAAGCACGATCAAGATGCCATCTAAGGAGGTGTTAAAAAAAAAAAAAGGGAAGAAAGAAAGGAGAAAAAATGTTTCAGATCTGTGTGATTTACTCATTTAATCATCCCCAAATCCATCCCTAACACAACAGCGCAGTAGTTGAGAAGATTTTATTGTCTTACTAAATTACATTTAATTCTTAATGTAGCACATCCTATAAACAAAAAAAAAAGTGAATAATGTATCCTCCACCACGTTCTTCGAAAGGAAAATTGTTAAATTTTTATGCACGGCTTCTCAGAAGCTCATTTTCCCTTTCTCTGTATAGCTGTGTCTTCCACATTTACATGTTTTAATTTTAAATATGTATTTGAAAACCCACTTAAAAGTTAGTGGATTAAAAAGAAACTTAGTGATAAAATGACCTTGTTTAATGGTTTAACAGAAGCAATAATGCAAGCAAATCAACACAAAAGCAAAACTATTAAGTATTTAGCTTTTAGGAATTATCCTGAAATGGAATACTGAGTGGTTTAAAAAAATAAGTAAGCTACATGAAGACCTCATCTTTTTATTCAGGGACATTGATTTTAATTTATGTAGGCACTAAAATAAGCTTTCTGTTCTAAATTGCCACTTAATGAACAAATTATATTATTATGTTTGTGGGTATGTGTAATATATATGCCTACATGTATGTAATGTCTATTTATCTCTCTCTCTATCTCTCTCTGTATATATATATGGTCTCATGCTGTATTTTGGTACATAGATTATATTGCACACACATACACGCCCACACCCACACACACTCACACAGTTACTACTAGACTAGAACAGGCAGGCAGGGGTTAATATAAAGGTAGTTAAGTAAATGATACAGCAATTGTGCTTATTTTTTATTGTGAATAGTATATTCAGTATTTTAAAATTAAGATCTTAGAAAAGACACCACATCTCCAAAACATCACTTTAGCATTCAGTTAAACTTAATAGATTTTTTTTTCTAAATAGATCATGGGATCAGCTGTATTTCCATCTTAACCCCCAAAATATGGGATTTATATCTTTTTACCACTATAAAAAGTGAAATGCATCAGGGGAGTTTGGAAGGGACTTTCAGATAACAAAATCTGTTGAAGAGCTTTCAGTGCCCATCTTAGCTGGTCCTGAAGGACAGGGCTCTTTTCTTCATCCACTAGGTTGCACTGTTGCACAGAAAAACAAAATGTTTGTGTGCCCTGCTGCAGAAGAGCAGCATGCTGTGAGGAACCTCGTAAATACCGTTATACTGTTTTCATTAACTACAGAAAGAGAGAAGATCAGGACAGAAAGACCGATATTTGAACATGTTTTCTTTTTCCTCAAAGCCAAGGCCACTGTCCTGGATTTTGTGTGGAGTTTCCTTGAAGGGAGACAAAAGATACCACATTTTAATTTTTGGTAGTGAGGGAAAGATGTAGGTGGCGGTTTGGGTGGATGAGAATGAATGTTGGTCAACACTTTTCAAATTGAGACATAAAGACCTATTAGATAATTCAGTAGTTGTAGACCCTTCTAGGAAGTGGCAAAACTATTTCTCATAACTTTTTCTGTGCAACCAGGCATTGTTTAAATGTAAAATTCTGAAGGTAAACTCTAGGCTTTCCTATTGGTGTCACAATGTGGTGGTTAATGATTATGTCTGAGTAATTACGGCTGTATCGCTTACTCGATTGCCCCTCATGGCACCATCCAAAATATTGATCTCTTACATGAATGAACAAACAAACACACAAACGAAAGCAGAGTTCCTTTACCCTAGTTGGTACTATCCAAACGATACTAAGAGAACATTTGTAGGATTGCCCTTGTATCTACTAGCATATTTCCCTGTCTACATATGGGCTGTACTTTACCAAGGAAACTACTTACAGAGAATCTAGTGGGGTAGGGGAGAATCTATTCCTTTAGTTCTGGTATAAATCACTGGGAATTTTTGCTTCATGGATTAGCACCTCTTGTATCCCTCATCTCTTCAGGGCAGTAAGCTGAGACAATCATAATGAAGAACAGAGCTATTGGCTACTACCACCACAAAACTTTTAGGGGGAATAGGTCATCAAAAAGACCTGAGTCTGGAACTGGTTATTTCAGCTAGGTTGATATAAGTGTCACATTTGGAAATAGCCCTACTTCAAGGTTTTGAATATTTCACTAACAACTTTTAGCCTACCTAATTAATTTCTTACTATATTATGAATGTGACATTGAAGATCTGATAAACATTTGATCCAAAGAGGAAAAAAACAAGTCTCATGAATTATGCAAGTATATATTGAATGTTTTTTAACTCATAGATGGCCTAAATTTTATAGAAGGAATTAAGTTTATGAAAAATCACGCATCTCATTTGTTGGAATAAAGGCCTTTCGGTATTTGCATGTTTGAAATGCTGTCTAAGAGGCTACTTTCCCTAGGCTACTACCTTCAGATAAGGCTTCACCTTTATCTGTTGCAGACACATAGATTGTGTTCAGTACTTAACAATTTCCGGAAAATGAAACTTTGCAGTTTTATTTCACTGTCAGCATATCTCTTCAATAGACAAACTATGGTCTACATAGTATAGTTGGTCTGCTCCCTTTCCAACTGTGATTCAGAGAAACGGGAGTTAATATTCTCCATGCATCTAAAATTTGTTTATATTTCTTTTAAATTTTTTTCTTTTCGATATGCCAGTTTCTGTAGCCTCTCTTTGAAGGTGCTGGTGTTCCACAAAATATGTTTGAAAAATACCAGCATGGTATCTGAAATATGGTTGGCAATCAATAAATATTTAATGGAAAAATACACATATTTACGAGGTAACTACTATTTATTGAGCGCTTTCTCTGTGTTAGTCGCTCTGGTGAGGATTTTATGTTCATTATATCATACGATTCATATCATCAATGGAAGGAAGGGGGTATTATCCCCACTGTTACATATAAAAAAGCGAGGCATACAGTGGTTAAGACATTTTCCAAGTTAATGAAAAATAAAATTAGAATTTGAACTCAAATCTATTGTGTCTGCTTTTACCATTTTGGCAAAATAATATTTTCATTTAAACGTTTCCAGGAATACAATCTTAATAAACCAATAAACATATATTTATAGAGCATTAACTTTATATCCAGCTCTAATGAGATTACAAAAACTGTTGATAGAAAGCAAATTTGCTAACCTTGAGACATATTTTATGGAGCTGGGGAGAAAGACAAAACAGAGGATCTGAAAGCAATAAGAAATTAGATATTATATCATATGGTACATGCTCAAGTTCTGTTGGCATTCAGAGAAGAGACAATCACTGTTGGACAACCATTTATTAACAATGATTTCAGGATACAAACCATTCATTCAGCAAGTATCTAGAATCCATCTGCCAAGTACTAGTAAGGTATTAAAGTAAAAGGCTTTAAGTTTGGATACAAAGCATAAAGGATTCTGGAGTGGGGTCAAAGAGAATGAAAAAGGGAAGCATTAAACTGAGACACAGATCCTAAGGAAGTGGTGATCCTAACCTGAGACATTTAAAAAAAATAGTTAAGTTTTGTCTGTTGAGGTTTTTGATGAAATACTAGGATGAAAAGTTGAAATTTATCCAATCAGTAATTATGTCATATGGGAGATTCATAGGAAGGAAAGTTTAAGGGGTGCTTTTAGAAATATTCACTGCTGTATAAAATGGATTCCTGAGTTTCAAGATGGGGAGTAAGGCCAACTAGTTCTATAGTTTTTTTAGAAGCATAGAATGCTTCCTGGGTCATCATGATTTGTTACTAATACATTTTAGGACCATATCTGATTATACAGGGTCATCCTTTTTTTTTTTTTTTTTTGCGGTACGCGGGCCTGTCACTGCTGTGGCCTCTCCCGTTGCGGAGCACAGGCTCCGGACGCGCAGGCTCAGCGGCCGTGGCTCGCGGGCCCAGCCACTCCACGGCATGTGGGATCTTCCCGGACTGGGGCACGAACCCGTGTCCCCTGCATCGTCAGGCGGACTCTCAACCACTGCGCCACCAGGGAAGCCCCAGGGTCATCCTTTTGTAAGACAGAATGTTATTAATCACCATTCTGTCATTAGTACTTATTACAGTGCCTGGAACATAATTTATGCTCACTAAACACTTGTGTGATTGAAATTAATTTGGATTTCTCACAGACCTACCCATACCTTAAAATTGTCAAATGACTCCAAATATGGCAACAGGAAATAAATATTTCCTGACCATTATATATATTTCCCCTTATATCTCAGGTACTGATTGTTTTGTGTTACTAATTTGATCCATGATCTCTCAACTGAGTAAAATTTTCATTAAAAACATATTTGCAGAAATATGTGTATGATATCCAGAACTGATACCTGTGTGCACAAATCTGTGAATTTTATTTTATTTTAAAATAGAAGAACTGCTAATTTTTCTGGAATCTGAAATAGAGATTTAATTTAAACAACTACTAAACGCACAGATGGATATAAATACTAGCTGTATAAAAGAGGGTAGATATATTATATCTGGGCATTTAGATAGAAAGAAGGCGGCAAAATCTGAACATGCCGGTATGATTTCTGCATCAGTCTCATAAGCTGCTGTATGACCAGAATGCCAATTACATTTATAAATGCACATGTAGGTATATGGCAAATACAAAATATAAATCTGTTAGAGTCAGTACGGATTTCTGAAATTTGTTCATTTTTTTAGCATGACAAAATCGTATCTATTTTTCTCCAATATAAAATGGGAAAAGAACTCATAGTAAGGACCATACTCCATTCAAGGGAGAGGGGAGTCAACTGTTCTAGTTGATCCAAAAGCAGAGTGGGCATACCCAAGATACATAATTTATAGAAATGTGAAATTCTTACTGTTTTCCTCTTGTTTTAAAGTTGGTTAATGATTCCACCTGGTGCATTGCGCTACTGTTATTGATTTGATTGCCTTTGCAATTGCACAATGAAAAATTCATAAAAAGATTGTTTTTTAAATAAATACAAAAGTTCGGTTAAATCTTGATGCTTCTCCATGCTTGGGGCAGTTTTAGAGCTCTAGAAATTTAAAAAGATGACAAAGGAGAAAGAAATGGTCAGGGAAGTTGACCTAGGCTTTAAATAAGTCTATATTTTTCAGTTTTTTTCTTTGTGTAGGGACCTTTCCCCCCACATTTTATCTTTGTGTAGAGACAGGTGTTCTTTCTGAATTTCTACAATATTCCACCTTCCCCAGTCAACATTGCTAAGCCCCAACCTATCCAACAAACATTTTGTTTGATTTTTGATTTGCTAACTTAATGGCAGATTCTGCCAGGGTAT